>NW_027515253.1:0-87497 GCF_048772815.1 Callospermophilus lateralis | reverse complement strand
GCCAGTCTCTGCATGGGGTACTTCAAGAGGAAACAAACCATACAGATAGAACTTAGAACTACTTCATTTGGTCAAGTTTCAAGGAGCTAGCACAAACCGTGTTTGATTTAGAATTCCAAACACAGCTATCTATGTAGGAGAAAACAGAGTGAAACCTAAAAATTCAAACTGTTACTGGAAACGAATGCTTCAACCTAGAAGAATAAAAATTGGGCAGCCAAGTGGGATTAGTGAACTGATCATTACCACCAAGTATCATCAAGATTTGGTGAAAAAATGTTTGCTGAGATTTCAGCAAACTAGTAGTTTTTTGGAAGCTTGGCAACCCCTTTCAAACGAAAGTGTTTTTCGCCAGTCTCTGCATGGGGTACTTCAAGAGGAAACAAACCATACAGATAGAACTTAGAACTACTTCATTTGGTCAAGTTTCATGGAGTTAGCACAAACCGTGTTTGATTTAGAGTTTCAAACACATCTAACTATATAGGAGAAAACAGAGTGAAACCTAAAAATTCAAACTGTTACTGGAAACGAACGCTTCAACCTAGAAGAATAAAAATTGGGCAGCCAAGTGGGATTAGTGAACTGATCATTACCACCAAGTATCATCAAGATTTGGTGAAAAAATGTTTGCTGAGATTTCAGCAAACTAGTAGTTTTCTGGAAGCTTGGCAACCCCTTTCAAACGAAAGTGTTTTTCGCCAGTCTCTGCATGGGGTACTTCAAGACGAAACAAACCATAGAGATAGAACTTAGAACTACTTCATTTGGTCAAGTTTCAATTAGCTAGCACAAACCGTGTTTGATTTAGAATTCCAAACAGAGCTATCTATGTGGGAGAAAACAGAGTGAAACCTAAAAATTCAATCTGTTACTGGAAACGAATGTTTCAACCTAGAAGAATGAAAATTGGGCAGCCAAGTGGGATTAGTGAACTGATCATTACCACCAAGTATCATCCAGATTTGGTGAAAAAATATTTGCTGAGATTTCAGCAAACTAGTAGTTTTTGGAAGCTTGGCAACCCCTTTCAAACGAAAGTGTTTTTCGCCAGTGTCTGCATGGGGTACTTCAAGAGGAAACAAACCATAGAGATAGAACTTAGAACTACTTCATTTGGTCAAGTTTCAAGGAGCTAGCACAAACCGTGTTTGATTTAGAATTCCAAACACAGCTATCTATGTAGGAGAAAACAGAGTGAAACCTAAAAATTCAAACTGTTACTGGAAATGAATGCTTCAACCTAGAAGAATAAAAATTGGGCAGCCAAGTGGGATTAGTAAACTGATCATTACCACCAAGTATCATCAAGATTTGGTGAAAAAAGTTTTGCTGAGATTTCAGCAAACTAGTAGTTTTTGGAAGCTTGGCAGCCCCTTTCAAACGAAAGTGTTTTTCGCCAGTCTCTGCATGGGGTACTTCAAGAGGAAACAAACCATACAGATAGAACTTAGAACTACTTCATTTGGTCAAGTTTCATGGAGTTAGCACAAACCGTGTTTGATTTAGAGTTTCAAACACATCTAACTATATAGAAGAAAACAGAGTGAAACCTAAAAATTCAAACTGTTACTGGAAACGAACGCTTCAACCTATAAGAATGAAAATTGGGCAGCCAAGTGGGATTAGTGAACTGATCATTACCACCAAGTATCATCAAGATTTGGTGAAAAAATATTTGCTGAGATTTCAGCAAACTAGTAGTTTTTTGGAAGCTTGGCAACCCCTTTCAAACGAAAGTGTTTTTCGCCAGTCTCTGCATGGGGTACTTCAAGAGGAAACAAACCATAGAGATAGAACTTAGAACTACTTCATTTGGTCAAGTTTCAAGGAGCTAGCACAAACCGTGTTTGATTTAGAATTCCAAACACAGCTATGTATGTAGGAGAAAACAGAGTGAAACCTAAAAATTCAAACTGTTACTGGAAACGAATGCTTCAACCTAGAAGAATAAAAATTGGGCAGCCAAGTGGGATTAGTGAACTGATCATTACCACCAAGTATCATCAAGATTTGGTGAAAAAATGTTTGCTGAGATTTCAGCAAACTAGTAGTTTTTTGGAAGCTTGGCAACCCCTTTCAAACGAAAGTGTTTTTCGCCAGTGTCTGCATGGGGTACTTCAAGAGGAAACAAACCATACAGATAGAACTTAAAACTACTTCATTTGGTCAAGTTTCATGGAGCTAGCACAAACCGTGTTTGATTTAGAGTTTCAAACACATCTAACTATATAGCAGAAAACAGAGTGAAACCTAAAAATTCAAACTGTTACTGGAAACGAACGCTTCAACCTAGAAGAATAAAAATTGGGCATCCAAGTGGGATTAGTGAACTGATCATTACCACCAAGTATCATCCAGATTTGGTGAAAAAATGTTTGCTGAGATTTCAGCAAACTAGTAGTTTTTTGGAAGCTTTCAACCCCTCTCAAACGAAAGTGTTTTTCGCCAGTCTCTGCATGGGGTACTTCAAGAGGAAACAAACCATACAGATAGAACTTAGAACTACTTCATTTGGTCAAGTTTCAAGGAGCTAGGACAAACGGTGTTTGATTTACAATTAGAAAACAGCTATCTATGTAGGAGAAAACAGAGTGAAACCTAAAAATTCAAACTGTTACTGGAAACGAATGCTTCAACTTAGAAGAATAAAAATTGGGCAGCCAAGTGGGATTAGTGAAATGATCATTACCACCAAGTATCATCAAGATTTGGTGAAAAAATGTTTGCTGAGATTTCAGAAAACTAGTAGTTTTTTGGAAGCTTGGCAACCCCTTTCAAACGAAAATGTTTTTCGCCAGTCTCTGCATGGGGTACTTCAAGAGGAAACAAACCATAGAGATAGAACTTAGAACTACTTCATTTGGTCAAGTTTCAAGGAGCTAGCACAAACCGTGTTTGATTTAGAATTCCAAACACAGCTATCTATGTAGGAGAAAACAGAGTGAAACATAAAAATTCAAACTGTTACTGGAAACGAATGCTTCAACCTACAAGAATAAAAATTGGGCAGCCAAGTGGGATTAGTGAACTGATCATTACCACCAAGTATCATCATGATTTGGTGAAAAAATGTGTGCTGAGATTTAAGCAAACTAGTAGTTTTTTGGAAGCTTGGCAACCCCTTTCAAACGAAAGTGTTTTTCGCCAGTCTCTGCATGGGGTACTTCAAGAGGAAACATACCATACAGATAGAACTTAAAACTACTTCATTTGGTCAAGTTTCATGGAGCTAGCACAAACCGTGTTTGATTTAGAGTTTCAAACACATCTAACTATATAGCAGAAAACAGATTGAAACCTAAAAATTTAAACTGTTACTGGAAACGAACGCTTCAACCTAGAAGAATAAAAATTGGGCAGCCAAGTGGGATTAGTGAACTGATCATTACCACCAAGTATCATCAAGATTTGGTGAAAAAATGTTTGCTGAGATTTCAGCCAACTAGTAGTTTTTGGAAGCTTGGCAACCCCTTTCACACTAAAGTGTTTTTCGCCAGGCTCTGCATGGGGTACTTCAAGAGGAAACAAACAATACAGATAGAAGTTAGAACTACTTCATTTCGTCAAGTTTCATGGAGTTAGCACAAACCGTGTTTGATTTAGAGTTTCAAACAGATCTAACTATATAGGAGAAAACAGAGTGAAACCTAAAAATTCAAACTGTTACTGAAAACGAACGCTTCAACCTAGAAGAATAAAAATTGGGCAGCCAAGTGGGATTATTGAACTGATCATTACCACCATGTATCATCCAGATTTGGTGAAAAAATGTTTGCTGAGATTTCAGCAAACTAGTAGTTTTTTGGAAGCTTGGCAACCCCTTTTAAAAGAAAGTGTTTTTCGCCAGGCTCTGCATGGGGTACTTCAAGAGGAAACAAACCATACAGATAGAACTTAGAACTACTTCATTTGGTCAAGTTTCAAGGAGCTAGCACAAACCGTGTTTGATTTAGAATTCCAAACACAGCTATCTATGTAGGAGAAAACAGAGTGAAACCTAAAAATTCAAACTGTTACTGGAAACAAATGCTTCAACCTAGAAGAATAAAAATTGTGCAACCAAGTGGGATTAGTGAACTGATCATTACCACCAAGTATCATCAAGATTTCGTGAAAAAATGTTTGCTGAGATTTCAGCAAACTAGTAGTTTTTGGAAGCTTGGCAACCCTTTTCACACTAAAGTGTTTTTCGCCAGGCTCTGCATGGGGTACTTCAAGAGGAAACAAACCATACAGATAGAACTTAGAACTACTTCATTTGGTCAAGTTTCATGGAGTTAGCACAAACCGTGTTTGATTTAGAGTTTCAAACACATCTAACTATATAGGAGAAAACAGAGTGAAACCTAAAAATTCAAACTGTTACTGGAAACGAACGCTTCAACCTAGAAGAATAAAAATTGGGCAGCCAAGTGGGATTAGTGAACTGATCATTACCACCAAGTATCATCAAGATTTGGTGAAAAAATGTTTGCTGAGATTTCAGCAAACTAGTATTTTTTGGAAGCTTGGCAACCCCTTTCACACTAAAGTGTTTTTCGCCAGGCTCTGTATGGGGTACTTCAAGAGGAAACAAACCATACAGATAGAACTTAGAACTACTTCATTTGGTCAAGTTTCATGGAGTTAGCACAAACCGTGTTTGATTTAGAGTTTCAAACACATCTAACTATATAGGAGAAAACAGAGTGAAACCTAAAAATTCAAACTGTTACTGGAAACGAACGCTTCAACCTAGAAGAATAAAAATTGGGCAGCCAAGTGGGATTAGTGACTGATCATTACCACCAAGTATCATCAAGATTTGGTGAAAAAATGTTTGCTGAGATTTCAGCAAACTAGTAGTTTTTTGGAAGCTTGGCAACCCCTTTCAAACAAAAGTGTTTTTCGCCAGTCTCTGCATCGGGTACTTCAAGAGGAAACAAACCATACAGATAGAACTTAGAACTACTTCATTTGGTCAAGTTTCAAGGAGCTAGCACAAACCGTGTTTGATTTAGAATTCCAAACACAGCTATCTATGTAGGAGAAAACAGAGTGAAACCTAAAAATTCAATCTGTTACTGGAAACGAATGTTTCAACCTAGAAGAATAAAAATTGGGCAGCCAAGTGGGATTAGTGAACTGATCATTACCACCAAGGATCATCAAGATTTGGTGACAAAATGTTTGCTGAGATTTCAGCAAACTAGTAGTTTTTTGGAAGCTTGGCAACCCCTTTCAAACGAATGTTTTTTTCGCCAGTCTCTGCATGGGGTACTTCAAGAGGAAACAAACCATAGAGATAGAACTTAGAACTACTTCATTTGGTCAAGTTTCAAAGAGCTAGCACAAACCGTGTTTGATTTAGAATTCCAAACACAGCTATCTATGTAGGAGAAAACAGAGTGAAACCTAAAAATTCAAACTGTTACTGGAAACGAATGCTTCAACCTTGAAGAATGAAAATTGGGCAGCCAAGTGGGATTAGTGAACTGATCATTACCACCAAGTATCATCAAGATTTGGTAAAAAAATGTTTGCTGAGATTTCAGCAAACTAGTAGTTTTTTGGAAGCTTGGCCACCCCTTTCAAACGAAAGTGTTTTTCGCCAGTCTCTGCATGGGGTACTTCAAGAGGAAACAAACCATACAGATAGAACTTAGAACTACTTCATTTGGTCAAGTTTCATGGAGCTAGCACAAACCGTGTTTGATTTAGAGTTTCAAACACATCTCACTATATAGCAGAAAACAGAGTGAAACCTAAAAATTCAAACTGTTACTGGAAACGAACGCTTCAACCTAGAAGAATAAAAATTGGGCATCCAAGTGGGATTAGTGAACTGATCATTACCACCAAGTATCATCCAGATTTGGTGAAAAAATGTTTGCTGAGATTTCAGCAAACTAGTAGTTTTCTGGAAGCTTGGCAACCCCTTTCAAACGACAGTGTTTTTCGCCAGTCTCTGCATGGGGTACTTCAAGACGAAACAAACCATAGAGATAGAACTTAGAACTACTTCATTTGTTCAAGTTTCAATTAGCTAGCACAAACCGTGTTTGATTTAGAATTCCAAACAGAGCTATCTATGTGGGAGAAAACAGAGTGAAACCTAAAAATTCAATCTGTTACTGGAAACGAATGTTTCAACCTAGAAGAATGAAAATTGTGCAGCCAAGTGGGATTAGTGAACTGATCATTACCACCAAGTACCATCCAGATTTGGTGAAAAAATATTTGCTGAGATTTCAGCAAACTAGTAGTTTTTGGAAGCTTGGCAACCCCTTTCAAACGAAAGTGTTTTTCGCCAGTGTCTGCATGGGGTACTTCAAGAGGAAACAAACCATAGAGATAGAACTTAGAACTACTTAATTTGGTCAAGTTTCAAGGAGCTAGCACAAACCGTGTTTGATTTAGAATTCCAAACACAGCTATCTATGTAGGAGAAAACAGAGTGAAACCTAAAAATTCAAACTGTTACTGGAAATGAATGCTTCAACCTAGAAGAATAAAAATTGGGCAGCCAAGTGGGATTAGTAAACTGATCATTACCACCAAGTATCATCAAGATTTGGTGAAAAAAGGTTTGCTGAGATTTCAGCAAACTAGTAGTTTTTGGAAGCTTGGCAGCCCCTTTCAAACGAAAGTGTTTTTCGCCAGTCTCTGCATGGGGTACTTCAAGAGGAAACAAACCATACAGATAGAACTTAGAACTACTTCATTTGGTCAAGTTTCATGGAGTTAGCACAAACCGTGTTTGATTTAGAGTTTCAAACACATCTAACTATATAGAAGAAAACAGAGTGAAACCTAAAAATTCAAACTGTTACTGGAAATGAACGCTTCAACCTATAAGAATGAAAATTGGGCAGCCAAGTGGGATTAGTGAACTGATCATTACCACCAAGTATCATCAAGATTTGGTGAAAAAATGTTTGCTGAGATTTCAGCAAACTAGTAGTTTTTTGGAAGCTTGGCAACCCCTTTCAAACGAAAGTGTTTTTCGCCAGTGTCTGCATGGGGTACTTCAAGAGGAAACAAACCATAGAGATAGAACTTAGAACTACTTCATTTGGTCAAGTTTCAAGGAGCTAGCACAAACCGTGTTTGATTTAGAATTCCAAACACAGCTATCTATGTAGGAGAAAACAGAGTGAAACCTAAAAATTCAAACTGTTACTGGAAACGAATGCTTCAACCTAGAAGAATAAAAATTGGGCAGCCAAATGGGATTAGTGAACTGATCATTACCACCAAGTATCATCAAGATTTGGTGAAAAAATGTTTGCTGAGATTTCAGCAAACTAGTAGTTTTTTGGAAGCTTGGCCACCCCTTTCAAACGAAAGTGTTTTTCGCCAGTCTCTGCATGGGGTACTTCAAGAGGAAACAAACCATACAGATAGAACTTAGAACTACTTCATTTGGTCAAGTTTCATGGAGCTAGCACAAACCGTGTTTGATTTAGAGTTTCAAACACATCTCACTATATAGCAGAAAACAGAGTGAAACCTAAAAATTCAAACTGTTACTGGAAACGAACGCTTCAACCTAGAAGAATAAAAATTGGGCATCCAAGTGGGATTAGTGAACTGATCATTACCACCAAGTATCATCCAGATTTGGTGAAAAAATGTTTGCTGAGATTTCAGCAAACTAGTAGTTTTCTGGAAGCTTGGCAACCCCTTTCAAACGACAGTGTTTTTCGCCAGTCTCTGCATGGGGTACTTCAAGACGAAACAAACCATAGAGATAGAACTTAGAACTACTTCATTTGTTCAAGTTTCAATTAGCTAGCACAAACCGTGTTTGATTTAGAATTCCAAACAGAGCTATCTATGTGGGAGAAAACAGAGTGAAACCTAAAAATTCAATCTGTTACTGGAAACGAATGTTTCAACCTAGAAGAATGAAAATTGTGCAGCCAAGTGGGATTAGTGAACTGATCATTACCACCAAGTACCATCCAGATTTGGTGAAAAAATATTTGCTGAGATTTCAGCAAACTAGTAGTTTTTGGAAGCTTGGCAACCCCTTTCAAACGAAAGTGTTTTTCGCCAGTGTCTGCATGGGGTACTTCAAGAGGAAACAAACCATAGAGATAGAACTTAGAACTACTTCATTTGGTCAAGTTTCAAGGAGCTAGCACAAACCGTGTTTGATTTAGAATTCCAAACACAGCTATCTATGTAGGAGAAAACAGAGTGAAACCTAAAAATTCAAACTGTTACTGGAAATGAATGCTTCAACCTAGAAGAATAAAAATTGGGCAGCCAAGTGGGATTAGTAAACTGATCATTACCACCAAGTATCATCAAGATTTGGTGAAAAAAGGTTTGCTGAGATTTCAGCAAACTAGTAGTTTTTGGAAGCTTGGCAGCCCCTTTCAAACGAAAGTGTTTTTCGCCAGTCTCTGCATGGGGTACTTCAAGAGGAAACAAACCATACAGATAGAACTTAGAACTACTTCATTTGGTCAAGTTTCATGGAGTTAGCACAAACCGTGTTTGATTTAGAGTTTCAAACACATCTAACTATATAGAAGAAAACAGAGTGAAACCTAAAAATTCAAACTGTTACTGGAAACGAACGCTTCAACCTATAAGAATGAAAATTGGGCAGCCAAGTGGGATTAGTGAACTGATCATTACCACCAAGTATCATCAAGATTTGGTGAAAAAATGTTTGCTGAGATTTCAGCAAACTAGTAGTTTTTTGGAAGCTTGGCAACCCCTTTCAAACGAAAGTGTTTTTCGCCAGTCTCTGCATGGGGTACTTCAAGAGGAAACAAACCATAGAGATAGAACTTAGAACTACTTCATTTGGTCAAGTTTCAAGGAGCTAGCACAAACCGTGTTTGATTTAGAATTCCAAACACAGCTATGTATGTAGGAGAAAACAGAGTGAAACCTAAAAATTCAAACTGTTACTGGAAACGAATGCTTCAACCTAGAAGAATAAAAATTGGGCAGCCAAGTGGTATTAGTGAACTGATCATTACCACCAAGTATAATCAAGTTTTGGTGACAAAATGTTTGCTGAGATTTCAGCAAACTAGTAGTTTTTTGGAAGCTAGGCAACCCCTTTCAAACGAAAGTGTTTTTCGCCAGTGTCTGCATGGGGTACTTCAAGAGGAAACAAACCATAGAGATAGAACTTAGAACTACTTCATTTGGTCAAGTTTCAAGGAGCTAGCACAAACCGTGTTTGATTTAGAATTCCAAACACAGCTATCTATGTAGGAGAAAACAGAGTGAAACCTAAAAATTCAAACTGTTACTGGAAACGAATGCTTCAACCTAGAAGAATAAAAATTGGGCAGCCAAATGGGATTAGTGAACTGATCATTACCACCAAGTATCATCAAGATTTGGTGAAAAAATGTTTGCTGAGATTTCAGCAAACTAGTAGTTTTTGGAAGCTTGGCCACCCGTTTCAAACGAAAGTGTTTTTCGCCAGTCTCTGCATGGGGTACTTCAAGAGGAAACAAACCATACAGATAGAACTTAAAACTACTTCATTTGGTCAAGTTTCATGGAGCTAGCACAAACCGTGTTTGATTTAGAGTTTCAAACACATCTAACTATATAGCAGAAAACAGAGTGAAACCTAAAAATTCAAACTATTACTGGAAACGAACGCTTCAACCTAGAAGAATAAAAATTGGGCAGCCAAGTGGGATTAGTGAACTGATCATTACCACCAAGTATCATCCAGATGTGGTGAAAAAATGTTTGCTGAGATTTCAGCAAACTAGTAGTTTTTTGGAAGCTTGGCAACCCCTTTAAAAGAAAGTGTTTTTCGCCAGGCTCTGCATGGGGTACTTCAAGAGGAAACAATCCATACAGATAGAACTTAGAACTACTTCATTTGGTCAAGTTTCATGGAGCTAGCACAAACCGTGTTTGATTTAGAATTCCAAACACAGCTATCTATGTAGGAGAAAACAGAGTGAAACCTAAAAATTCAAACTGTTACTGGAAACAAATGCTTCAACCTAGAAGAATAAAAATTGGGCAACCAAGTGGGATTAGTGAACTGATCATTACCACCAAGTATCATTAAGATTTGGTGAAAAAATGTTTGCTGAGATTTCAGCAAACTAGTAGTTTTTGGAAGCTTGGCAACCCCTTTCACACTAAAGTGTTTTTCGCCAGGCTCTGCATGGGGTACTTCAAGAGGAAACAAACCATACAGATAGAAGTTAGAACTACTTTATTTGGTCAAGTTTCATGGAGTTAGCACAAACCGTGTTTGATTTAGAGTTTCAAACACATCTAACTATATAGGAGAAAACAGAGTGAAACCTAAAAATTCAAACTGTTACTGGAAACGAACGCTTCAACCTAGAAGAATAAAAATTGGGCAGCCAAGTGGGATTAGTGAACTGATCATTACCACCAAGTATCATCAAGATTTGGTGAAAAAATGTTTGCTGAGATTTCAGCAAACTAGTAGTTTTTGGAAGCTTGGCAACCCCTTTCACACTAAAGTGTTTTTCGCCAGGCTCTGCATGGGGTACTTCAAGAGGAAACAAACCATACAGATAGAACTTAGAACTACTTCATTTGGTCAAGTTTCATGGAGTTAGCACAAACCGTGTTTGATTTAGAGTTTCAAACACATCTAACTATATAGGAGAAAACAGAGTGAAACCTAAAAATTCAAACTGTTACTGGAAACGAACGCTTCAACCTAGAAGAATAAAAATTGGGCAGCCAAGTGGGATTAGTGAACTGATCATTACCACCAAGTATCATGAAGATTTGGTGAAAAAATGTTTGCTGAGATTTCAGCAAACTAGTAGTTTTTTGGAAGCTTGGCAACCCCTTTCAAACGAAAGTGTTTTTCGCCAGTCTCTGCATCGGGTACTTCAAGAGGAAACAAACCATACAGATAGAACTTAGAACTACTTCATTTGGTCAAGTTTCAAGGAGCTAGCACAAACCGTGTTTGATTTAGAATTCCAAACACAGCTATCTATGTGGGAGAAAACAGAGTGAAACCTAAAAATTCAAACTGTTACTGGAAACGAATGCTTCAACCTAGAAGAATAAAAATTGGGCAGCCAAGTGGGATTAGTGAACTGATCATTACCACCAAGTATCATCAAGATTTGGTGAAAAAATGTTTGCTGAGATTTCAGCAAACTAGTAGTTTTTTGGAAGCTTGGCAACCCCTTTCAAACGAAAGTGTTTTTCGCCAGTGTCTGCATGGGGTACTTCAAGAGGAAACAAACCATAGAGATAGAACTTAGAACTACTTCATTTGGTCAAGTTTCAAGGAGCTAGCACAAACCGTGTTTGATTTAGAATTCCAAACACAGCTATCAATGTAGGCGAAAACAGAGTGAAACCTAAAAATTCAAACTGTTACTGGAAACGAATGCTTCAACTTAGAAGAATAAAAATTGGGCAGCCAAGTGGGATTAGTGAACTGATCATTACCACCAAGTATCATCAAGAATTGGTGAAAAAATGTTTGCTGAGATTTCAGAAAACTAGTAGTTTTTTGGAAGCTTGGCAACCCCTTTCAAAAGAAAGTGTTTTTCGCCAGTGTCTGCATGGGGTACTTCAAGAGGAAACAAACCATAGAGATAGAACTTAGAACTACTTCATTTGGTCAAGTTTCAAGGAGCTAGCACAAACCGTGTTTGATTTAGAATTCCAAACACAGCTATCTATGTAGGAGAAAACAGAGTGAAACATCAAATTTCAAACTGTTACTGGAAACGAATGCTTCAACCTAGAAGAATAAAAATTGGGCAGCCAAGTGGGATTAGTGAACTGATCATTACCACCAAGTATCATCAAGATTTGGTGAAAAAATGTTTGCTGAGATTTCAGCAAACTAGTAGTTTTTGGAAGCTTGGCAACCCCTTTCACACTAAAGTGTTTTTCGCCAGGCTCTGCATGGGGTACTTCAAGAGGAAACAAACCATACAGATAGAACTTAGAACTACTTCATTTGGTCAAGTTTCATGGAGTTAGCACAAACCGTGTTTGATTTAGAGTTTCAAACACATCTAACTATATAGGAGAAAACAGAGTGAAACCTAAAAATTCAAACTGTTACTGGAAACGAACGCTTCAACCTAGAAGAATAAAAATTGGGCAGCCAAGTGGGATTAGTGAACTGATCATTACCACCAAGTATCATCAAGATTTGGTGAAAAAATGTTTGCTGAGATTTCAGCAAACTAGTAGTTTTTTGGAAGCTTGGCAACCCCTTTCAAACGAAAGTGTTTTTCGCCAGTCTCTGCATCGGGTACTTCAAGAGGAAACAAACCATACAGATAGAACTTAGAACTACTTCATTTGGTGAAGTTTCAAGGAGCTAGCACAAACCGTGTTTGATTTAGAATTCCAAACACAGCTATCTATGTGGGAGAAAACAGAGTGAAACCTAAAAATTCAATCTGTTACTGGAAACGAATGTTTCAACCTAGAAGAATAAAAATTGGGCAGCCAAGTGGGATTAGTGAACTGATCATTACCACCAAGGATCATCAAGATTAGGTGACAAAATGTTTGCTGAGATTTCAGCAAACTAGTAGTTTTTTGGAAGCTTGGCAACCCCTTTCAAAAGAAAGTGTTTTTCGCCAGTCTCTGCATGGGGTACTTCAAGAGGAAACAAACCATAGAGATAGAAGTTAGAACTACTTCATTTGGTCAAGTTTCATGGAGCTAGCACAAACCGTGTTTGATTTAGAATTCCAAACACAGCTATCTATGTAGGAGAAAACAGAGTGAAACCTAAAAATTCAAACTGTTACTGGAAACGAATGCTTCAACCTAGAAGAATAAAAATTGGGCAGCCAAGTGGGATTAGTGAACTGATCATTACCACCAAGTATCATCAATATTTGGTGATAAAATGTTTGCTGAGATTTCAGCAAACGAGTTTTTTGGAAGCTTATCCACCCCTTTCAAAGGAAAGTGTTTTCGCCAGTCTCTGCATGGGGTACTTCAAGAGGAAACAAACCATACAGATAGAACTTAAAACTACTTCACTTGGTCAAGTTTTAAGGAGCTAGAACAAACCGTGTTTGATTTAGAATTCCAAACACAGCTATCTATGTAGGAGAAAATAGAGTGAAACCTAAAAATTCAAACTGTTACTGGAAACGAATGCTTCAACCTAGAAGAATAAAAATTGGGCAGCCAAGTGGGATTAGTGAACTGATCATTACCACCAAGTATCATCAAGATTTGGTGAAAAAATGTTTGCTGAGATTTCAGCAAACTAGTAGTTTTTGGAAGCTTGGCAACCCCTTTCACACTAAAGTGTTTTTCGCCAGGCTCTGCATGGGGTACTTCAAGAGGAAACAAACCATACAGATAGAAGTTAGAACTACTTTATTTGGTCAAGTTTCATGGAGTTAGCACAAACCGTGTTTGATTTAGAGTTTCAAACACATCTAACTATATAGGAGAAAACAGAGTGAAACCTAAAAATTCAAACTGTTACTGGAAACGAACGCTTCAACCTAGAAGAATAAAAATTGGGCAGCCAAGTGGGATTAGTGAACTGATCATTTCCACCAAGTATCATCAAGATTTGGTGAAAAAATGTTTGCTGAGATTTCAGCAAACTAGTAGTTTTTGGAAGCTTGGCAACCCCTTTCACACTAAAGTGTTTTTCGCCAGGCTCTGCATGGGGTACTTCAAGAGGAAACAAACCATACAGATAGAACTTAGAACTACTTCATTTGGTCAAGTTTCATGGAGTTAGCACAAACCGTGTTTGATTTAGAGTTTCAAACACATCTAACTATATAGGAGAAAACAGAGTGAAACCTAAAAATTCAAACTGTTACTGGAAACGAACGCTTCAACCTAGAAGAATAAAAATTGGGCAGCCAAGTGGGATTAGTGAACTGATCATTACCACCAAGGATCATCAAGATTTGGTGAAAAAATGTTTGTGAGATTTCAGCAAACTAGTAGTTTTTTGGAAGCTTGGCAACCCCTTTCAAACGAAAGTGTTTTTCGCCAGTCTCTGCATCGGGTACTTCAAGAGGAAACAAACCATACAGATAGAACTTAGAACTACTTCATTTGGTCAAGTTTCAAGGAGCTAGCACAAACCGTGTTTGATTTAGAATTCCAAACACAGCTATCTATGTGGGAGAAAACAGAGTGAAACCTAAAAATTCAATCTGTTACTGGAAACGAATGTTTCAACCTAGAAGAATAAAAATTGGGCAGCCAAGTGGGATTAGTGAACTGATCATTACCACCAAGGATCATCAAGATTTGGTGACAAAATGTTTGCTGAGATTTCAGCAAACTAGTAGTTTTTTGGAAGCTTGGCAACCCCTTTCAAACGAAAGTGTTTTTCGCCAGTCTCTGCATGGGGTACTTCAAGAGGAAACAAACCATAGAGATAGAAGTTAGAACTACTTCATTTGGTCAAGTTTCATGGAGCTAGCACAAACCGTGTTTGATTTAGAATTCCAAACACAGCTATGTATGTAGGAGAAAACAGAGTGAAACCTAAAAATTCAAACTGTTACTGGAAACGAATGCTTCAACCTAGAAGAATAAAAATTGGGCAGCCAAGTGGGATTAGTGAACTGATCATTACCACCAAGTATCATCAAGATTTGGTGATAAAATGTTTGCTGAGATTTCAGCAAACGAGTTTTTTGGAAGCTTGTCCACCCCTTTCAAAGGAAAGTGTTTTCGCCAGTCTCTGCATGGGGTACTTCAAGAGGAAACAAACCATACAGATAGAACTTAAAACTACTTCACTTGGTCAAGTTTTAAGGAGCTAGAACAAACCGTGTTTGATTTAGAATTCCAAACACAGCTATCTATGTAGGAGAAAACAGAGTGAAACCTAAAAATTCAAACTGTTACTGGAAACGAATGCTTCAACCTAGAAGAATAAAAATTGGGCAGCCAAGTGGGATTAGTGTACTGATCATTACCACCAAGTATCATCAAGATTTGGTAAAAAAATGTTTGCTGAGATTTCAGCAACCTAGTAGTTTTTTGGAAGCTTGGCAATCCCTTTCAAACGAAAGTGTTTTTCACCAGTCTCTGCATGGGGTACTTCAAGAGGAAACAAACCATAGAGATAGAACTTAGAACTACTTCATTTGGTCAAGTTTCTAGGAGCTAGCACAAACCGTGTTTGATTTAGAATTCCAAATACAGCTATCTATGTAGGAGAAAACAGAGTGAAACCTAAAAATTCAAACTGTTACTGGAAACGAATGCTTCAACCTAGAAGAATGAAAATTGGACAGCCAAGTGGGATTAGGGAACTGATCATTACCACCAAGTATCATCAAGATTTGGTGAAAAAATGTTTGCTGAGATTTCAGCAAACTAGTAGTTTTTTGGAAGCTTGGCCACCCCTTTCAAACGAAAGTGTTTTTCGCCAGTGTCTGCATGGGGTACTTCAAGAGGAAACAAACCATAGAGATAGAACTTAGAACTACTTCATTTGGTCAAGTTTCATGGAGCTAGCACAAACCGTGTTTGATTTAGAGTTTCAAACACATCTAACTATATAGCAGAAAACAGAGTGAAACCTAAAAATTCAAACTGTTACTGGAAACGAATGCTTCAACCTAGAAGGATAAAAATTGGGCATCCAAGTGGGATTAGTGAACTGATCTTTACCACCAAGTATCATCCAGATTTGGTGAAAAAATGTTTGCTGAGATTTCAGCAAACTAGTAGTTTTTTTGAAGCTTTCAACCCCTTTCAAATGAAAGTGTTTTTCGCCAGTCTCTGCATGGGGTACTTCAAGAGGAAACAAACCGTACAGATAGAACTTAGAACTACTTCATTTGGTCAAGTTTCAAGGAGCTAGCACAAACGGTGTTTGATTTAGAATTAGATAACAGCTATCTATGTAGGAGAAAATAGAGTGAAACCTAAAAATTCAAACTGTTACTGGAAACGAATGCTTCAACTTAGAAGAATAAAAATTGGGCAGCCAAGTGGGATTAGTGAACTGATCATTACCACCAAGTATCATCAAGATTTGGTGAAAGAATGTTTGCTGAGATTTCAGCAAACTAGTAGTTTTTTGGAAGCTTGGCAACCCCTTTCAAACGAAAGTGTTTTTCGCCAGTCTCTGAATGGGGTACTTCAAGAGGAAACAAACCATAGAGATAGAACTTAGAACTACTTCATTTGGTCAAGTTTTAAGGAGCTAGCACAAACCGTGTTTGATTTAGTATTCCAAACACATCTAACTATATAGCAGAAAACAGAGTGAAACCTAAAAATTCAAACTGTTACTGGAAACGAACGCTTCAACCTAGAAGAATAAAAATTGGGCATCCAAGTGGGATTAGTGAACTGATCATTACCACCAAGTATCATCCAGATTTGGTGAAAAAATGTTTGCTGAGATTTCAGCAAACTAGTAGTTTTTTGGAAGCTTGGCAACCCCTTTCAAACGAAAGTGTTTTTCGCCAGTCTCTGCATGGGGTACTTCAAGACGAAACAAACCATAGAGATAGAACTTAGAACTACTTCATTTGGTCAAGTTTCAATTAGCTAGCACAAACCGTGTTTGATTTAGAATTCCAAACAGAGCTATCTATGTGGGAGAAAACAGAGTGAAACCTAAAAATTCAATCCTTTACTGGAAACGAATGTTTCAACCTAGAAGAATGAAAATTGGGCAGCCATGTGGGATTAGTGAACTGATCATTACCACCAAGTATCATCCAGATTTGGTGAAAAAATATTTGCTGAGATTTCAGCAAACTAGTAGTTTTTGGAAGCTTGGCAACCCCTTTCAAACGAAAGTGTTTTTCGCCAGTGTCTGCATGGGGTACTTCAAGAGGAAACAAACCATAGAGATAGAACTTAGAACTACTTCATTTGGTCAAGTTCCAAGGAGCTAGCACAAACCGTGTTTGATTTAGAATTCCAAACACAGCTATCTATGTAGGAGAAAACAGAGTGAAACCTAAAAATTCAAACTGTTACTGGAAATGAATGCTTCAACCTAGAAGAATAAAAATTGGGCAGCCAAGTGGGATTAGTAAACTGATCATTACCACCAAGTATCATCAAGATTTGGTGAAAAAATGTTTGCTGAGATTTCAGCAAACTAGTAGTTTTTGGAAGCTTTGCAGCCCCTTTCAAACGAAAGTGTTTTTCTCCAGTCTCTGCATGGGGTACTTCAAGAGGAAACAAACCATACAGATAGAACTTAGAACTACTTCATTTGGTCAAGTTTCATGGAGTTAGCACAAACCGTGTTTGATTTAGAGTTTCAAACACATATAACTATATAGCAGAAAACAGAGTGAAACCTAAAAATTCAAACTGTTCCTGGAAACGAACGCTTCAACCTATAAGAATGAAAATTGGGCAGCCAAGTGGGATTAGTGAACTGATCATTACCACCAAGTATCATCAAGATTTGGTGAAAAAATGTTTGCTGAGATTTCAGCAAACTAGTAGTTTTTTGGAAGCTTGGCAACCCCTTTCAAACGAAAGTGTTTTTCGCCAGTCTCTGCATGGGGTACTTCAAGAGGAAACAAACCATAGAGGTAGAACTTAGAACTACTTCATTTGGTCAAGTTTCAAGGAGCTAGCACAAACCGTGTTTGATTTAGAATTCCAAACACAGCTATGTATGTAGGAGAAAACAGAGTGAAACCTAAAAATTCAAACTGTTACTGGAAACGAATGCTTCAACCTAGAAGAATAAAAATTGGGCAGCCAAGTGGGATTAGTGAACTGATCATTACCACCAAGTATCATCAAGATTTGGTGATAAAATGTTTGCTGAGATTTCAGCAAACGAGTTTTTTGGAAGCTTGTCCACCCCTTTCAAAGAAAGTGTTTTCGCCAGTCTCTGCATGGGGTACTTCAAGAGGAAACAAACCATACAGATAGAACTTAAAACTACTTCACTTGGTCAAGTTTCAAGGAGCTAGAACAAACCGTGTTTGATTTAGAATTCCAAACACAGCTATCTATGTAGGAGAAAACAGAGTGAAACCTAAAAATTCAAACTGTTACTGGAAACGAATGCTTCAACCTAGAAGAATGAAAATTGGGCAGCCAAGTGGGATTAGTGAACTGATCATTACCACCAAGTATCATCAAGATTTGGTGAAAAAATGTTTGCTGAGATTTCAGCAAACTAGTAGTTTTTTGGAAGCTTGGCCACCCCTTTCAAACGAAAGTGTTTTTCGCCAGTCTCTGCATGGGGTACTTCAAGAGGAAACAAACCATAGAGATAGAACTTAAAACTACTTCATTTGGTCAAGTTTCATGGAGCTAGCACAAACCGTGTTTGATTTAGAGTTTCAAACACATCTAACTATATAGCAGAAAACAGAGTGAAACCTAAAAATTCAAACTGTTACTGGAAACGAACGCTTCAACCTAGAAGAATAAAAATTGGGCATCCAAGTGGGATTAGTGAACTGATCATTATCACCAAATATCATCCAGATTTGGTGAAAAAATGTTTGCTGAGATTTCAGCAAACTAGTAGTTTTTTGGAAGCTTTCAACCCCTTTCAAACGAAAGTGTTTTTCGCCAGTCTCTGCATGGGGTACTTCAAGAGGAAACAAACCATACAGATAGAACTTAGAACTACTTCATTTGGTCAAGTTTCAAGGAGCTAGCACAAACGGTGTTTGATTTAGAATTAGATAACAGCTATCTATGTAGGAGAAAACAGAGTGAAACCTAAAAATTCAAACTGTTACTGGAAACGAATGCTTCAACTTAGAAGAATAAAAATTGGGCAGCCAAGTGGGATTAGTGAACTGATCATTACCACCAAGTATCATCAAGATTTGGTGAAAAAATGTTTGCTGAGATTTCAGCAAACTAGTAGTTTTTTGGAAGCTTGGCAACCCCTTTCAAACGAAAGTGTTTTTCGCCAGTCTCTGCATGGGGTACTTCAAGAGGAAACAAACCATAGAGATAGAACTTAGAACTACTTCATTTGGTCAAGTTTCAAGGAGCTAGCACAAACCGTGTTTGATTTAGAATTCCAAACACAGATATCTATGTAGGAGAAAACAGAGTGAAACATAAAAATTCAAATTGTTACTGGAAACGAATGCTTCAACCTAGAAGAATAAAAATTGGGCAGCCAAGTGGGATTAGTGAACTGATCATTACCACCAAGTATCATCAAGATTTGGTGAAAAAATGTTTGCTGAGATTTAAGCAAACTAGTAGTTTTTTGGAAGCTTGGCAACCCCTTTCAAACGAAAGTGTTTTTCGCCAGTCTCTGCATGGGGTACTTCAAGAGGAAACAAACCATACAGATAGAACTTAAAACTACTTCATTTGGTCAAGTTTCATGGAGCTAGCACAAACCGTGTTTGATTTAGAGTTTCAAACACATCTAACTATATAGCAGAAAACAGAGTGAAACCTAAAAATTCAAACTGTTACTGGAAACGAATGCTTCAACCTAGAAGAATAAAAATTGGGCATCCAATTGGGATTAGTGAACTGATCATTACCACCAAGTATCATCCAGATTTGGTGAAAAAATGTTTGCTGAGATTTCAGCAAACTAGTAGTTTTTTGGAAGCTTGGCAACCCCTTTCAAACGAAAGTGTTTTTCGCCAGTCTCTGCATGGGGTACTTCAAGAGGAAACAAACCATACAGATAGAACTTAGAACTACTTCATTTGGTCAAGTTTCATGGAGTTAGCACAAACCGTGTTTGATTTAGAGTTTCAAACACATCTAACTATATAGCAGAAAACAGAGTGAAACCTAAAAATTCAAACTGTTACTGGAAACGAACGCTTCAACCTATAAGAATGAAAATTGGGCAGCCAAGTGGGATTAGTGAACTGATCATTACCACCAAGTATCATCAAGATTTGGTGAAAAAATGTTTGCTGAGATTTCAGCAAACTAGTAGTTTTTTGGAAGCTTGGCATCCCTTTCAAACGAAAGTGTTTTTCGCCAGTCTCTGCATGGGGTACTTCAAGAGGAAACAAACCATACAGATAGAACTTAGAACTACTTCATTTGGTCAAGTTTCAAGGAGCTAGCACAAACCGTGTTTGATTTAGAATTCCAAACACAGCTATCTATGTGGGAGAAAACAGAGTGAAACCTAAAAATTCAATCTGTTACTGGAAACGAATGTTTCAACCTAGAAGAATAAAAATTGGGCAGCCAAGTGGGATTAGTGAACTGATCATTACCACCAAGGATCATCAAGATTAGGTGACAAAATGTTTGCTGAGATTTCAGCAAACTAGTAGTTTTTTGGAAGCTTGGCAACCCCTTTCAAAAGAAAGTGTTTTTCGCCAGTCTCTGCATGGGGTACTTCAAGAGGAAACAAACCATAGAGATAGAAGTTAGAACTACTTCATGGTCAAGTTTCAAGGAGCTAGCACAAACCGTGTTTGATTTAGAATTCCAAACACAGCTATCTATGTAGGAGAAAACAGAGTGAAACCTAAAAATTCAAACTGTTACTGGAAACGAATGCTTCAACCTAGAAGAATAAAAATTGGGCAGCCAAGTGGGATTAGTGAACTGATCATTACCACCAAGTATCATCAATATTTGGTGATAAAATGTTTGCTGAGATTTCAGCAAACGAGTTTTTTGGAAGCTTATCCACCCCTTTCAAAGGAAAGTGTTTTCGCCAGTCTCTGCATGGGGTACTTCAAGAGGAAACAAACCGTACAGATAGAACTTAAAACTACTTCACTTGGTCAAGTTTTAAGGAGCTAGAACAAACCGTGTTTGATTTAGAATTCCAAACACAGCTATCTATGTAGGAGAAAACAGAGTGAAACCTAAAAATTCAAACTGTTACTGGAAACGAATGCTTCAACCTAGAAGAATAAAAATTGGGCAGCCAAGTGGGATTAGTGAACTGATCATTACCACCAAGTATCATCAAGATTTGGTGAAAAAATGTTTGCTGAGATTTCAGCAAACTAGTAGTTTTTGGAAGCTTGGCAACCCCTTTCACACTAAAGTGTTTTTCGCCAGGCTCTGCATGGGGTACTTCAAGAGGAAACAAACCATACAGATAGAAGTTAGAACTACTTTATTTGGTCAAGTTTCATGGAGTTAGCACAAACCGTGTTTGATTTAGAGTTTCAAACACATCTAACTATATAGGAGAAAACAGAGTGAAACCTAAAAATTCAAACTGTTACTGGAAACGAACGCTTCAACCTAGAAGAATAAAAATTGGGCAGCCAAGTGGGATTAGTGAACTGATCATTTCCACCAAGTATCATCAAGATTTGGTGAAAAAATGTTTGCTGAGATTTCAGCAAACTAGTAGTTTTTGGAAGCTTGGCAACCCCTTTCACACTAAAGTGTTTTTCGCCAGGCTCTGCATGGGGTACTTCAAGAGGAAACAAACCATACAGATAGAACTTAGAACTACTTCATTTGGTCAAGTTTCATGGAGTTAGCACAAACCGTGTTTGATTTAGAGTTTCAAACACATCTAACTATATAGGAGAAAACAGAGTGAAACCTAAAAATTCAAACTGTTACTGGAAACGAACGCTTCAACCTAGAAGAATAAAAATTGGGCAGCCAAGTGGGATTAGTGAACTGATCATTACCACCAAGGATCATCAAGATTTGGTGAAAAAATGTTTGTGAGATTTCAGCAAACTAGTAGTTTTTTGGAAGCTTGGCAACCCCTTTCAAACGAAAGTGTTTTTCGCCAGTCTCTGCATCGGGTACTTCAAGAGGAAACAAACCATACAGATAGAACTTAGAACTACTTCATTTGGTCAAGTTTCAAGGAGCTAGCACAAACCGTGTTTGATTTAGAATTCCAAACACAGCTATCTATGTGGGAGAAAACAGAGTGAAACCTAAAAATTCAATCTGTTACTGGAAACGAATGTTTCAACCTAGAAGAATAAAAATTGGGCAGCCAAGTGGGATTAGTGAACTGATCATTACCACCAAGGATCATCAAGATTTGGTGACAAAATGTTTGCTGAGATTTCAGCAAACTAGTAGTTTTTTGGAAGCTTGGCAACCCCTTTCAAACGAAAGTGTTTTTCGCCAGTCTCTGCATGGGGTACTTCAAGAGGAAACAAACCATAGAGATAGAAGTTAGAACTACTTCATTTGGTCAAGTTTCATGGAGCTAGCACAAACCGTGTTTGATTTAGAATTCCAAACACAGCTATCTATGTAGGAGAAAACAGAGTGAAACCTAAAAATTCAAACTGTTACTGGAAACGAATGCTTCAACCTAGAAGAATAAAAATTGGGCAGCCAAGTGGGATTAGTGAACTGATCATTACCACCAAGTATCATCAAGATTTGGTGATAAAATGTTTGCTGAGATTTCAGCAAACGAGTTTTTTGGAAGCTTGTCCACCCCTTTCAAAGGAAAGTGTTTTCGCCAGTCTCTGCATGGGGTACTTCAAGAGGAAACAAACCATACAGATAGAACTTAAAACTACTTCACTTGGTCAAGTTTTAAGGAGCTAGAACAAACCGTGTTTGATTTAGAATTCCAAACACAGCTATCTATGTAGGAGAAAACAGAGTGAAACCTAAAAATTCAAACTGTTACTGGAAACGAATGCTTCAACCTAGAAGAATAAAAATTGGGCAGCCAAGTGGGATTAGTGTACTGATCATTACCACCAAGTATCATCAAGATTTGGTAAAAAAATGTTTGCTGAGATTTCAGCAACCTAGTAGTTTTTTGGAAGCTTGGCATTCCCTTTCAAACGAAAGTGTTTTTCACCAGTCTCTGCATGGGGTACTTCAAGAGGAAACAAACCATAGAGATAGAACTTAGAACTACTTCATTTGGTCAAGTTTCTAGGAGCTAGCACAAACCGTGTTTGATTTAGAATTCCAAACACAGCTATCTATGTAGGAGAAAACAGAGTGAAACCTAAAAATTCAAACTGTTACTGGAAACGAATGCTTCAACCTAGAAGAATGAAAATTGGACAGCCAAGTGGGATTAGGGAACTGATCATTACCACCAAGTATCATCAAGATTTGGTGAAAAAATGTTTGCTGAGATTTCAGCAAACTAGTAGTTTTTTGGAAGCTTGGCCACCCCTTTCAAACGAAAGTGTTTTTCGCCAGTGTCTGCATGGGGTACTTCAAGAGGAAACAAACCATAGAGATAGAACTTAGAACTACTTCATTTGGTCAAGTTTCATGGAGCTAGCACAAACCGTGTTTGATTTAGAGTTTCAAACACATCTAACTATATAGCAGAAAACAGAGTGAAACCTAAAAATTCAAACTGTTACTGGAAACGAATGCTTCAACCTAGAAGAATAAAAATTGGGCATCCAAGTGGGATTAGTGAACTGATCTTTACCACCAAGTATCATCCAGATTTGGTGAAAAAATGTTTGCTGAGATTTCAGCAAACTAGTAGTTTTTTTGAAGCTTTCAACCCCTTTCAAATGAAAGTGTTTTTCGCCAGTCTCTGCATGGGGTACTTCAAGAGGAAACAAACCATACAGATAGAACTTAGAACTACTTCATTTGGTCAAGTTTCAAGGAGCTAGCACAAACGGTGTTTGATTTAGAATTAGATAACAGCTATCTATGTAGGAGAAAATAGAGTGAAACCTAAAAATTCAAACTGTTACTGGAAACGAATGCTTCAACTTAGAAGAATAAAAATTGGGCAGCCAAGTGGGATTAGTGAACTGATCATTACCACCAAGTATCATCAAGATTTGGTGAAAGAATGTTTGCTGAGATTTCAGCAAACTAGTAGTTTTTTGGAAGCTTGGCAACCCCTTTCAAACGAAAGTGTTTTTCGCCAGTCTCTGAATGGGGTACTTCAAGAGGAAACAAACCATAGAGATAGAACTTAGAACTACTTCATTTGGTCAAGTTTTAAGGAGCTAGCACAAACCGTGTTTGATTTAGAATTCCAAACACAGATATCTATGTAGGAGAAAACAGAGTGAAACCTAAAAATTCAAACTGTTACTGGAAACGAATGCTTCAACCTAGAAGAATAAAAATTGGGCAGCCAAGTGGGATTAGTGAACTGATCATTACCACCAAGTATCATCAAGATTTGGTGAAAAAATGTTTGCTGAGATTTAAGCAAACTAGTAGTTTTTTGGAAGATTGGCAACCCCTTTCAAACGAAAGTGTTTTTCGCCAGTCTCTGCATGGGGTACTTCAAGAGGAAACAAACCATACAGATAGAACTTAAAACTACTTCATTTGGTCAAGTTTCATGGAGCTAGCACAAACCGTGTTTGATTTAGAGTTTCAAACACATCTAACTATATAGCAGAAAACAGAGTGAAACCTAAAAATTCAAACTGTTACTGGAAACGAACGCTTCAACCTAGAAGAATAAAAATTGGGCATCCAAGTGGGATTAGTGAACTGATCATTACCACCAAGTATCATCCAGATTTGGTGAAAAAATGTTTGCTGAGATTTCAGCAAACTAGTAGTTTTTTGGAAGCTTGGCAACCCCTTTCAAACGAAAGTGTTTTTCGCCAGTCTCTGCATGGGGTACTTCAAGACGAAACAAACCATAGAGATAGAACTTAGAACTACTTCATTTGGTCAAGTTTCAATTAGCTAGCACAAACCGTGTTTGATTTAGAATTCCAAACAGAGCTATCTATGTGGGAGAAAACAGAGTGAAACCTAAAAATTCAATCCTTTACTGGAAACGAATGTTTCAACCTAGAAGAATGAAAATTGGGCAGCCATGTGGGATTAGTGAACTGATCATTACCACCAAGTATCATCCAGATTTGGTGAAAAAATATTTGCTGAGATTTCAGCAAACTAGTAGTTTTTGGAAGCTTGGCAACCCCTTTCAAACGAAAGTGTTTTTCGCCAGTGTCTGCATGGGGTACTTCAAGAGGAAACAAACCATAGAGATAGAACTTAGAACTACTTCATTTGGTCAAGTTCCAAAGAGCTAGCACAAACCGTGTTTGATTTAGAATTCCAAACACAGCTATCTATGTAGGAGAAAACAGAGTGAAACCTAAAAATTCAAACTGTTACTGGAAATGAATGCTTCAACCTAGAAGAATAAAAATTGGGCAGCCAAGTGGGATTAGTAAACTGATCATTACCACCAAGTATCATCAACATTTGGTGAAAAAATGTTTGCTGAGATTTCAGCAAACTAGTAGTTTTTGGAAGCTTTGCAGCCCCTTTCAAACGAAAGTGTTTTTCGCCAGTCTCTGCATGGGGTACTTCAAGAGGAAACAAACCATACAGATAGAACTTAGAACTACTTCATTTGGTCAAGTTTCATGGAGTTAGCACAAACCGTGTTTGATTTAGAGTTTCAAACACATATAACTATATAACAGAAAACAGAGTGAAACCTAAAAATTCAAACTGTTACTGGAAACGCACGCTTCAACCTATAAGAATGAAAATTGGGCAGCCAAGTGGGATTAGTGAACTGATCATTACCACCAAGTATCATCAAGATTTGGTGAAAAAATGTTTGCTGAGATTTCAGCAAACTAGTAGTTTTTTGGAAGCTTGGCAACCCCTTTCAAACGAAAGTGTTTTTCGCCAGTCTCTGCATGGGGTACTTCAAGAGGAAACAAACCATAGAGGTAGAACTTAGAACTACTTCATTTGGTCAAGTTTCAAGGAGCTAGCACAAACCGTGTTTGATTTAGAATTCCAAACACAGCTATGTATGTAGGAGAAAACAGAGTGAAACCTAAAAATTCAAACTGTTACTGGAAACGAATGCTTCAACCTAGAAGAATAAAAATTGGGCAGCCAAGTGGGATTAGTGAACTGATCATTACCACCAAGTATCATCAAGATTTGGTGATAAAATGTTTGCTGAGATTTCAGCAAACGAGTTTTTTGGAAGCTTGTCCACCCCTTTCAAAGAAAGTGTTTTCGCCAGTCTCTGCATGGGGTACTTCAAGAGGAAACAAACCATACAGATAGAACTTAAAACTACTTCACTTGGTCAAGTTTCAAGGAGCTAGAACAAACCGTGTTTGATTTAGAATTCCAAACACAGCTATCTATGTAGGAGAAAACAGAGTGAAACCTAAAAATTCAAACTGTTACTGGAAACGAATGCTTCAACCTAGAAGAATGAAAATTGGGCAGCCAAGTGGGATTAGTGAACTGATCATTACCACCAAGTATCATCAAGATTTGGTGAAAAAATGTTTGCTGAGATTTCAGCAAACTAGTAGTTTTTTGGAAGCTTGGCCACCCCTTTCAAACGAAAGTGTTTTTCGCCAGTCTCTGCATGGGGTACTTCAAGAGGAAACAAACCATAGAGATAGAACTTAAAACTACTTCATTTGGTCAAGTTTCATGGAGCTAGCACAAACCGTGTTTGATTTAGAGTTTCAAACACATCTAACTATATAGCAGAAAACAGAGTGAAACCTAAAAATTCAAACTGTTACTGGAAACGAACGCTTCAACCTAGAAGAATAAAAATTGGGCATCCAAGTGGGATTAGTGAACTGATCATTATCACCAAATATCATCCAGATTTGGTGAAAAAATGTTTGCTGAGATTTCAGCAAACTAGTAGTTTTTTGGAAGCTTTCAACCCCTTTCAAACGAAAGTGTTTTTCGCCAGTCTCTGCATGGGGTACTTCAAGAGGAAACAAACCATACAGATAGAACTTAGAACTACTTCATTTGGTCAAGTTTCAAGGAGCTAGCACAAACGGTGTTTGATTTAGAATTAGATAACAGCTATCTATGTAGGAGAAAACAGAGTGAAACCTAAAAATTCAAACTGTTACTGGAAACGAATGCTTCAACTTAGAAGAATAAAAATTGGGCAGCCAAGTGGGATTAGTGAACTGATCATTACCACCAAGTATCATCAAGATTTGGTGAAAAAATGTTTGCTGAGATTTCAGCAAACTAGTAGTTTTTTGGAAGCTTGGCAACCCCTTTCAAACGAAAGTGTTTTTCCCCAGTCTCTGCATGGGGTACTTCAAGAGGAAACAAACCATAGAGATAGAACTTAGAACTACTTCATTTGGTCAAGTTTCAAGGAGCTAGCACAAACCGTGTTTGATTTAGAATTCCAAACACAGATATCTATGTAGGAGAAAACAGAGTGAAACATAAAAATTCAAATTGTTACTGGAAACGAATGCTTCAACCTAGAAGAATAAAAATTGGGCAGCCAAGTGGGATTAGTGAACTGATCATTACCACCAAGTATCATCAAGATTTGGTGAAAAAATGTTTGCTGAGATTTAAGCAAACTAGTAGTTTTTTGGAAGCTTGGCAACCCCTTTCAAACGAAAGTGTTTTTCGCCAGTCTCTGCATGGGGTACTTCAAGAGGAAACAAACCATACAGATAGAACTTAAAACTACTTCATTTGGTCAAGTTTCATGGAGCTAGCACAAACCGTGTTTGATTTAGAGTTTCAAACACATCTAACTATATAGCAGAAAACAGAGTGAAACCTAAAAATTCAAACTGTTACTGGAAACGAATGCTTCAACCTAGAAGAATAAAAATTGGGCATCCAATTGGGATTAGTGAACTGATCATTACCACCAAGTATCATCCAGATTTGGTGAAAAAATGTTTGCTGAGATTTCAGCAAACTAGTAGTTTTTTGGAAGCTTGGCAACCCCTTTCAAACGAAAGTGTTTTTCGCCAGTCTCTGCATGGGGTACTTCAAGAGGAAACAAACCATACAGATAGAACTTAGAACTACTTCATTTGGTCAAGTTTCATGGAGTTAGCACAAACCGTGTTTGATTTAGAGTTTCAAACACATCTAACTATATAGCAGAAAACAGAGTGAAACCTAAAAATTCAAACTGTTACTGGAAACGAACGCTTCAACCTATAAGAATGAAAATTGGGCAGCCAAGTGGGATTAGTGAACTGATCATTACCACCAAGTATCATCAAGATTTGGTGAAAAAATGTTTGCTGAGATTTCAGCAAACTAGTAGTTTTTTGGAAGCTTGGCAACCCCTTCAAACGAAAGTGTTTTTCGCCAGTCTCTGCATGGGGTACTTCAAGAGGAAACAAACCATAGAGATAGAACTTAGAACTACTTCATTTGGTCAAGTTTCAAGGAGCTAGCACAAACCGTGTTTGATTTAGAATTCCAAACACAGCTATCTATGTAGGAGAAAACAGAGTGAAACCTAAAAATTCAAACTGTTACTGGAAACGAATGCTTCAACCTAGAAGAATAAAAATTGGGCAGCCAAGTGGGATTAGTGAACTGATCATTACCACCAAGTATCATCAAGATTTGGTGACAAAATGTTTGCTGAGATTTCAGCAAACTAGTAGTTTTTTGGAAGCTTGGCAACCCCTTTCAAACGAAAGTTTTTTTCGCCAGTCTCTGCATGGGGTACTTCAAGAGGAAACAAACCATAGAGATAGAACTTAGAACTACTTCATTTGGTCAAGTTTCATGGAGCTAGCACAAACCGTGCTTGATTTAGAGTTTCAAACACATCTAACTATATAGAAGAAAACAGAATTAAACCTAAAAATTCAAACTGTTACTGGAAACGAACACTTCAACCTAGAAGAATAAAAATTTGGCAGCCAAGTGGGATTAGTGAACTGATCATTACCACCAAGTAATGATCAAGATTTGGTGACAAAATGTTTGCTGAGATTTCAGCAAACTAGTAGATTTTGGAAGCTTGGCAACCCCTTTCAAACGAAAGTTTTTTTCGCCAGTCTCTGCATGGGGTACTTCAAGAGGAAACAAACCATAGAGATAGAACTTAGAACTACTTCATTTGGTCAAGTTTCATGGAGCTAGCACAAACCGTGCTTGATTTAGAGTTTCAAACACATCTAACTATATAGAAGAAAACAGAATTAAACCTAAAAATTCAAACTGTTACTGGAAACGAACGCTTCAACCTAGAAGAATAAAAATTTGGCAGCCAAGTGGGATTAGTGAACTGATCATTACCACCAAGTAATGATTAAGATTTGGTGAAAAAATGTTTGCTGAGATTTCAGCAAACTAGTAGTTTTTTGGAAGCTTGGCAACCCCTTTCATACGAAAGTGTTTTTCACCAGTCTCTGCATGGGGTACTTCAAGAGGAAATAAACCATACAGATAGAACTTAGAACTTCTTCATTTGGTCAAGTTTCATGGAGTTAGCACAAACCGTGTTTGATTTAGAGTTTCAAACACATCTAACTATATAGCAGAAAACAGAGTGAAATGTAAAATTCAAACTGTTACTGGAAAGGAACGCTTCAACCTATAAGAATGAAAATTGGGCAGCCAAGTGGGATTAGTGAACTGATCATTACCAGCAAGTATCATCCAGATTTGGTGAAAAAATGTTTGCTGAGATTTCAGCAAACTAGTAGTTTTTTGAAAGTTTGGCAACCCCTTTCAAACGAAAGTGTTTTTCGCCAGTCTCTGCATGGGGTACTTCAAGAGGAAACAATCCATCGAGATAGAACTTAGAACTACTTCTTTTGGTCAAGTTTCAAGGAGCTAGCACAAACCGTGTTTGATTGAGAATTCCAAACACAGCTATCTATGTAGGAGAAAACAGAGTGAAACCTAAAAATTCAAACTGTTACTGGAAACGAATGCTTCAACCTAGAAGAATAAAAATTGGGCAGCCAAGTGGGATTAGGGAACTGATCATTACCACCAAGTATCATCAATATTTGGTGAAAAAATGTTTGCTGAGATTTCAGCAAACTAGTAGTTTTTTGGAAGCTTGGCAACCCCTTTCAAACGAAAGTGTTTTTTGCCAGTCCCTGCATGGGGTACTTCAAGAGGAAACAAACCATAGAGATAGAACTTAGAACTACTTCATTTGGTCAAGTTTCAAGGAGCTAGCACAAACCGTGTTTGATTTAGAGTTTCAAACACATCTAACTATATAGCAGAAAACAGAGTGAAACCTAAAAATTCAAACTGTTACTGGAAACAAACGCTTCAACCTAGAAGAATAAAAATTGGGCATCCAAGTGGGATTAGTGAACTGATCATTATCACCAAGTATCATCAAGATTTGGTAAAAAATGTTTGCTGAGATTTCACCAAACTAGTAGTTTTTTGGAAGCTTGGCCACCCCTTTCAAACGAAAGTGTTTTTCGCCAGTCTCTGCATGGGGTACTTCAAGAGGAAACAAACCATACAGATAGGACTTAGAACTACTTCATTTGGTCAAGTTTCATGGAGCTAGCACACACCATGTTTGATTTAGAGTTTCAAACACATCTAACTATATAGCAGAAAACAGAGTGAAACCTAAAAATTCAAACTGTTACTGGAAAAGAACGCTTCAACCTAGAATAATAAAAATTGGGCAGCCAAGTGGGATTAGTGAACTGATCATTACCAAGAAGTATCATCCAGATTTGGTGAAAAAACGTTTGCTGAGATTTCAGCAAACTAGTAGTTTTTTGGAAGCTTGGTAACCCCTTTCAAATGAAAGAGTTTTTCGCCAGTCCCTGCATGGGGTACTTCAAGAGGAAACAAACCATAGAGATAGAACTTAGAACTACTTCATTTGGTCAAGTTTCCAGGAGCTAGCACAAACCGTGTTTGATTTAGAATTCCAAACACAGCTATCTATGTAGGAGAAAACAGAGTGAAACCTAAAAATTCAAACTGTTACTGGAAACGAATGATTCAACCTAGAAAACTAAAAATTGGGCAGCCAAGTGGGATTAGGGAACTGATCATTACCACCAAGTATCATCAAGATTTGGTGAAAAAATGTTTGCTGAGATTTCAGCAAACTAGTAGTTTTTTTTAAGCTTGGCAACCCCTTTCAAACGAAAGTGTTTTTTGCCAGTCTCTGCATGGGGTACTTCAAGAGGAAACAAACCATAGAGGTAGAACTTAGAACTACTTCATTTGGTCAAGTTTCAAGGAGCTAGCACACACCGTGTTTGATTTAGAATTCCAAACACAGCTATCTATGTAGGAGAAAACAGAGTGAAACCTAAAAATTCAAACTGTTACTGGAAATGAACGCTTCAACCTAGAAGAATGAAAATTGGGCAGCCAAGTGGGATTAGTGAACTGATCATTACCAGCAAGTATCATCCAGATTTGGTGAAAAAATGTTTGCTGAGATTTCAGCAAACTAGTAGTTTTTTGGAAGCTTGGCCACCCCTTTCAAACGAAAGTGTTTTTCGCCAGTCTCTGCATGGGGTACTTCAAGAGGAAACAAACCATAGAGATAGAACTTAAAACTACTTCATTTGGTCAAGTTTCATGGAGCTAGCACAAACCGTATTTGATTTAGAGTTTCAAACACATCTAACTATATAGCAGAAAACAGAGTGAAACCTAAAAATTCAAACTGTTACTGGAAACGAACGCTTCAACCTAGAAGAATAAAAATTGGGCAGCCAAGTGGGATTAGTGAACTGATCATTACCAGCAAGTATCATCCAGATTTGGTGAAAAAATGTTTGCTGAGATTTCAGCAAACTAGTAGTTTTTTGGAAGCTTGGCAACCCCTTTCAAACGAAAGTGTTTTTCGCCAGTTTCTGCATGGGGTACTTCAATAGGAAACAAACCATAGAGATAGAACTTAGAACTACTTCATTTGGTCAAGTTTCAAGGAGCTAGCACAAACCGTGTTTGATTTAGAGTTTCAAACACATCTAACTATATAGCAGAAAACAGAGTGAAACCTAAAAATTCAAACTGTTACTGGAAACGAACGCTTCAACCTAGAAGAATAAAAATTGGGCAGCCAAGTGGGATTAGTGAACTGATCATTACCAGCAAGTATCTTCCAGATTTGGTGAAAAAATGTTTGCTGAGATTTCAGCAAACTAGTAGTTTTTTGGAAGCTTGGCAACCCCTTTCAAATGAAAGTGTTTTTCGCCAGTCTCTGCATTGGGTACTTCAAGAGGAAACAAACCATAGAGATAGAACTTAGAACTACTTCATTTGGTCAAGTTTCAAGGAGCTAGCACAAACCGTGTTTGATTTAGAATTCCAAACACAGCTATCTATGTAGGAGAAAACAGAGTGAAACCTAAAAATTCAAACTGTTACTGGAAACGAATGCTTCAACCTAGAAGAATGAAAATTGGGCAGCCAAGTGGGAATAGTGAACTGATCATTACCACCAAGTATCATCCAGATTTGGTGAAAAAATGTTTGCTGAGATTTCAGCAAACTAGTAGTATTTTGGAAGCTTGGCAACCCCTTTCAAACGAAAGTGTTTTTCGCCAGTCTCTGCATGGGGTACTTCAATAGGAAACAAACCATAGAGATAGAACTTAGAACTACTTCATTTGGTCAAGTTTCAAGGAGCTAGCACAAACCGTGTTTGATTTAGAATTCCAAACACAGCTATCTATGTAGGAGAAAACAGAGTGAAACCTAAAAATTCAAACTGTTACTGGAAACGAATGCTTCAACCTAGAAGAATAAAAATTGGGCAGCCAAGTGGGATTAGTGTACTGATCATTACCACCAAGTATCATCAATATTTGGTAAAAAAATGTTTGCTGAGATTTCAGCAAACTAGTAGTTTTTTGGAAGCTTGGCAACCCCTTTCAAACGAAAGTGTTTTTCACCAGTCTCTGCATGGGGTACTTTAAGAGGAAACAAACCATAGACATAGAACTTAGAACTACTTCATTTGGACAAGTTTCAAGGAGCTAGCACAAACCGTGTTTGATTTAGAGTTTCAAACACATCTAACTATATAGCAGAAAACAGAGTGAAACCTAAAAATTCAAACTGTTACTGGAAACGAACGCTTCAACCTAGAAGAATAAAAATTGGGCAGCCAAGTGGGATTAGTGAACTGATCATTACCAGCAAGTATCTTCCAGATTTGGTGAAAAAATGTTTGCTGAGATTTCAGCAAACTAGTAGTTTTTTGGAAGCTTGGCAACCCCTTTCAAATGAAAGTGTTTTTCGCCAGTCTCTGCATGGGGTACTTCAAGAGGAAACAAACCATAGAGATAGAACTTAGAACTACTTCATTTTGTCAAGTTTCAAGGAGCTAGCACAAACCGTGTTTGATTTAGAATTCCAAACACAGCTATCTATGTGGGAGAAAACAGAGTGAAACCTAAAAATTCAAACTGTTACTGGAAACGAATGCTTCAACCTAGAAGAATGAAAATTGGGCAGCCAAGTGGGATTAGTGAACTGATCATTACCACCAAGTATCATCCAGATTTGGTGAAAAAATGTTTGCTGAGATTTCAGCAAACTAGTAGTTTTTTGGAAGCTTGGCCACCCCTTTCAAACGAAAGTGTTTTTCGCCAGTCTCTGCATGGGGTACTTCAAGAGGAAACAAACCATAGAGATAGAACTTAAAACTACTTCATTTGGTCAAGTTTCATGGAGCTAGCACAAACCGTGTTTGATTTAGAGTTTCAAACACATCTAACTATATAGCAGAAAACAGAGTGAAACCTAAAAATTCAAACTGTTACTGGAAACGAACGCTTCAACCTAGAAGAATAAAAATTGGGCAGCCAAGTGGGATTAGTGAACAGATCATTACCAGCAAGTATCATCCAGATTTGGTGAAAAAATGTTTGCTGAGATTTCAGCAAACTAGTAGTTTTTTGGAAGCTTGGCAACCCCTTTCAAACGAAAGTGTTTTTCGCCAGTCTCTGCATGGGGTACTTCAATAGGAAACAAACCATAGAGATAGAACTTAGAACTATTTCATTTGGTCAAGTTTCAAGGAGCTAGCACAAACCGTGTTTGATTTAGAATTCCAAACACAGCTATCTATGTAGGAGAAAACAGAGTGAAACCTAAAAATTCAAACTGTTACTGGAAACGAATGCTTCAACCTAGAAGAATAAAAATTGGGCAGCCAAGTGGGATTAGTGTACTGATCATTACCACCAAGCATCATCAAGATTTGGTAAAAAAATGTTTGCTGAGATTTCAGCAAACTAGTAGTTTTTTGGAAGCTTGGCAACCCCTTTCAAACGAAAGTGTTTTTCACCAGTCTCTGCATGGGGTACTTTAAGAGGAAACAAACCATAGAGATAGAACTTAGAACTACTTCATTTGGTCAAGTTTCAAGGAGCTAGCACAAACCGTGTTTGATTTAGAGTTTCAAACACATCTAACTATATAGCAGAAAACAGAGTGAAACCTAAAAATTCAAACTGTTACTGGAAATGAACGCTTCAACCTAGAAGAATAAAAATTGGGCAGCCAAGTGGGATTAGTGAACTGAACATTACCAGCAAGTATCTTCCAGATTTGGTGAAAAAATGTTTGCTGAGATTTCAGCAAACTAGTAGTTTTTTGGAAGCTTGGCAACCCCTTTCAAATGAAAGTGTTTTTCGCCAGTCTCTGCATGGGTTACTTCAAGAGGAAACAAACCATACAGATAGAACTTAAAACTACTTCATTTGGTAAAGTTTCATGGAGCTAGCACAAACCGTGTTTGATTTAGAGTTTCAAACACATCTAACTATATAGCAGAAAACAGAGTGAAACCTAAAAATTCAAACTGTTACTGGAAACGAACGCTTCAACCTAGAAGAATAAAAATTGGGCAGCCAAGTGGGATTAGTGAACTGATCATTACCAGCAAGTATCATCCAGATTTGGTGAAAAAATGTTTGCTGAGATTTCAGCAAACTAGTAGTTTTTTGGAAGCTTGGCAAAACCTTTCAAACGAAAGTGTTTTTCGCCAGTCTCTGCATGGGGTACTTCAAGAGGAAACAAACCATAGAGATAGAACTTAGAACTACTTCATTTGGTCAAGTTTCAAGGAGCTAGCACAAACCGTGTTTGATTTAGAATTCCAAACACAGCTATCTATGTAGGAGAAAACAGAGTGAAACCTAAAAATTCAAACTGTTACTGGAAACGAATGCTTCAACCTAGAAGAATAAAAATTGGGCAGCCAAGTGGGATTAGTGAACTGATCATTACCACCAAGTATCATCAAGATTTAATGACAAAATGTTTGCTGAGATTTCAGCACACTAGTAGTTTTTTGGAAGCTTGGCAACCCCTTTCAAACAAAAGTGTTTTTTGCCAGTCTCTGCATGGGGTACTTCAAGAGGAAACAAACCGTAGAGATAGAACTTAGAACTACTTCATTTGGTCAAGTTTCAAGGAGCTAGCACAAACCGTGTTTGATTTAGAATTCCAAACACAGCTATCTATGTAGGAGAAAACAGAGTGAAACCTAAAAATTCAAACTGTTACTGGAAACGAATGCTTCAACCTAGAAGAATGAAAATTGGGCAGCCAAGTGGGATTAGTGAATTGATCATTACCACCAAGTATCATCCAGATTTGGTGAAAAAATGTTTTTTGAGATTTCAGCAAACCAGTAGTTTTTTGGAAGCTTGGCAACCCCTTTCAAACGAAAGTGTTTTTCGCCAGTCTCTGCATGGGGTACTTCAAGAGGAAACAAACCATAGAGATAAAACTTAGAACTACTTCATTTGGTCAAGTTTCAAGGAGCTAGCACAAACCGTGTTTGATTTAGAATTCCAAACACAGCTATCTATGTAGGAGAAAACAGAGTGAAACCTAAAAATTCAAACTGTTACTGGAAACGAATGCTTCAACCTAGAAGAATAAAAATTGGGCAGCCAAGTGGGATTAGTGTACTGATCATTACCACCAAGTATCATCAATATTTGGTAAAAAAATATTTGCTGAGATTTCAGCAAACTAGTAGTTTTTTGGAAGCTTGGCAACCCCTTTCAAACGAAAGTGTTTTTGACCAGTCTCTGCATGGGGTACTTTAAGAGGAAACAAACATTAGACATAGAACTTAGAACTACTTCATTTGGACAAGTTTCAAGGAGCTAGCACAAACCGTGTTTGATTTAGAGTTTCAAACACATCTAACTATATAGCAGAAAACAGAGTGAAACCTATAAATTCAAACTGTTACTGGAAACGAACGCTTCAACCTAGAAGAATAAAAATTGGGCAGCCAAGTGGGATTAGTGAACTGATCATTACCAGCAAGTATCTTCCAGATTTGGTGAAAAAATGTTTGCTGAGATTTCAGCAAACTAGTAGTATTTTGGAAGCTTTGCAACCACTTTCAAATGAAAGTGTTTTTCGCCAGTCTCTGCATGGGGTACTTCAAGAGGAAACAAACCATAGAGATAGAACTTAGAACTACTTCATTTGGTCAAGTTTCAAGGAGCTAGCTCAAACCGTGTTTGATTTAGAATTCCAAACACAGCTGTCTATGTAGGAGAAAACAGAGTGAAAACTAAAAATTCAAACTGTTACTGGAAACGAATGCTTCAACCTAGAAGAATGAAAATTGGGCAGCCAAGTGGGATTAGTGAACTGATCATTACCACCAAGTATCATCCAGATTTGGTGAAAAAATGTTTGCTGAGATTTCAGCAAACTAGTAGTTTTTTGGAAGCTTGGCCACCCCTTTCAAACGAAAGTGTTTTTCGCCAGTCTCTGCATGGGGTACTTCAAGAGGAAACAAACCATAGAGATAGAACTTAAAACTACTTCATTTGGTCAAGTTTCATGGAGCTAGCACAAACCGTGTTTGATTTAGAGTTTCAAACACATCTAACTATATAGCAGAAAACAGAGTGAAACCTAAAAATTCAAACTGTTACTGGAAACGAACGCTTCAACCTAGAAGAATAAAAATTGGGCAGCCAAGTGGGATTAGTGAACTGATCATTACCAGCAAGTATCATCCAGATTTGGTGAAAAAATGTTTGCTGATATTTCAGCAAACTAGTAGTTTTTTGGAAGCTTGGCAACCCCTTTCAAACGAAAGTGTTTTTCGCCAGTCTCTGCATGGGGTACTTCAATAGGAAACAAACCATAGAGATAGAACTTAGAACTACTTCATTTGGTCAAGTTTCAAGGAGCTAGCACAAACCGTGTTTGATTTAGAGTTTCAAACACATCTAACTATATAGCAGAAAACAGAGTGAAACCTAAAAATTCAAACTGTTACTGGAAACGAACGCTTCAACCTAGAAGAATAAAAATTGGGCAGCCAAGTGGGATTAGTGAACTGATCATTACCACCAAGTATCTTCCAGATTTGGTGAAAAAATATTGGCTGAGATTTCAGCAAACTAGTAGTTTTTTGGAAGCTTGGCAACCCCTTTCAAATGAAAGTGTTTTTCGCCAGTCTCTGCATGGGGTACTTCAAGAGGAAACAAACCATCCAGATAGAACTTAAAACTACTTCATTTGGTAAAGTTTCATGGAGCTAGCACAAACCGTGTTTGATTTAGAGTTTCAAACACATCTAACTATATAGCAGAAAACAGAGTGAAACCTAAAAATTCAAACTGTTACTGGAAACGAACGCTTCAACCTAGAAGAATAAAAATTGGGCAGCCAAGTGGGATTAGTGAACTGATCATTACCAGCAAGTATCATCCAGATTTGGTGAAAAAATGTTTGCTGAGATTTCAGCAAACTAGTAGTTTTTTGGAAGCTTGGCAACCCCTTTCAAACGAAAGTGTTTTTCGCCAGTCTCTGCATGGGGTACTTCAAGAGGAAACAAACCATAGAGATAGAACTTAGAACTACTTCATTTGGTCAAGTTTCAAGGAGCTAGCACAAACCGTGTTTGATTTAGAATTCCAAACACAGCTATCTATGTAGGAGAAAACAGAGTGAAACCTAAAAATTCAAACTGTTACTGGAAACGAATGCTTCAACCTAGAAGAATAAAAATTGGGCAGCCAAGTGGGATTAGTGAACTGATCATTACCACCAAGTATCATCAAGATTTAATGACAAAATGTTTGCTGAGATTTCAGCAAACTAGTAGTTTTTTGGAAGCTTGGAAACCCCTTTCAAACAAAAGTGTTTTTTGCCAGTCTCTGCATGGGGTACTTCAAGAGGAAACAAACCATAGAGATAGAACTTAGAACTACTTCATTTGGTCAAGTTTCAAGGAGCTAGCACAAACCGTGTTTGATTTAGAATTCCAAACACAGCTATCTATGTAGGAGAAAACAGAGTGAAACCTAAAAATTCAAACTGTTACTGGAAACGAATGCTTCAACCTAGAAGAATGAAAATTGGGCAGCCAAGTGGGATTAGTGAATTGATCATTACCACCAAGTATCATCCAGATTTGGTGAAAAAATGTTTGCTGAGATTTCAGCAAACCAGTAGTTTTTTGGAAGCTTGGCAACCCCTTTCAAACGAAAGTGTTTTTCGCCAGTCTCTGCATGGGGTACTTCAAGAGGAAACAAACCATAGAGATAAAACTTAGAACTACTTCATTTGGTCAAGTTTCAAGGAGCTAGCACAAACCGTGTTTGATTTAGAATTCCAAACACAGCTATCTATGTAGGAGAAAACAGAGTGAAACCTAAAAATTCAAACTGTTACTGGAAACGAATGCTTCAACCTAGAAGAAAAAAAATTGGGCAGCCAAGTGGGATTAGGGAACTGATCATTACCACCAAGTATCATCAAGATTTAATGACAAAATGTTTGCTGAGATTTCAGCAAACTAGTAGTTTTTTGGAAGCTTGGCAACCCCTTTCAAACGAAAGTGTTTTTTGCCAGTCTCTGCATGGGGTACTTCAAGAGGAAACAAACCATAGAGGTAGAACTTAGAACTACTTCATTTGGTCAAGTTTCAAGGAGCTAGCACAAACCGTGTTTGATTGAGAATTCCAAACACAGCTATCTATGTAGGAGAAATCAGAGTGAAACCTAAAAATTCAAACTGTTACTGGAAACGAATGCTTCAACCTAGAAGAATAAAAATTAGGCAGCCAAGTGGGATTAGTGAACTGATCATTACCACCTAGTATCATCAAGATTTGGTAAAAAAATGTTTGCTGAGATTTCAGCAAACTAGTAGTTTTTTGGAAGCTTGGCAACCCCTTTCAAACGAAAGTGTTTTTCGCCAGTCTCTGCATGGGGTACTTCAAGAGGAAACAAACCATAGAGATAGAACTTAGAACTACTTCTTTTGGTCAAGTTTCAAGGAGCTAGCACAAACCGTGTTTGATTGAGAATTCCAAACACAGCTATCTATGTAGGAGAAAACAGAGTGAAACCTAAAAATTCAAACTGTTACTGGAAACGAATGCTTCAACCTAGAAGAATGAAAATTGGGCAGCCAAGTGGGATTAGTGAACTGATCATTACCACCAAGTATTATCAATATTTGGTGAAAAAATGTTTGCTGAGATTTCAGCAAACTAGTAGTTTTTTGGAAGCTTGGCAACCCCTTTCAAACGAAAGTGTTTTTTGCCAGTCCCTGCATGGGGTACTTCAAGAGGAAACAAACCATAGAGATAGAACTTAGAACTACTTCATTTGGTCAAGTTTCAAGGAGGTAGCACAAACCGTGTTTGATTTAGAGATTCAAACACATCTAACTATAAAGCAGAAAACAGAGTGAAACCTGAAAATTCAAACTGTTACTGGAAACGAACGCTTCAACCTAGAAGAATAAAAATTGGGCATCCAAGTGGGATTAGTGACCTGATCATTATCACCAAGTATCATCAAGATTTGGTGAAAAAATGTTTGCTGATATTTCACCAAACAAGTAGTTTTTTGGAAGCTTGGCCACCCCTTTCAAACGAAAGTGTTTTTCGCCAGTCTCTGCATGGGGTACTTCAAGAGGAAACAAACCATACAGATGGGACTTAGAACTACTTCATTTGGTCAAGTTTCATGGAGCTAGCACAAACCGTGTTTGATTTAGAGTTTCAAACACATCTAACTATATAGCAGAAAACAGAGTGAAACCTAAAAATTCAAACTGTTACTGGAAAAGAACGCTTCAACCTAGAAGAATAAAAATTGGGCAGCCATGTGGGATTAGTGAACTGATCATTACCACCAAGTATCATCAAGATTTAATGACAAAATGTTTGCTGAGATTTCAGCAAACTAGTAGTTTTTTGGAAGCTTGGCAACCCCTTTCAAACAAAAGTGTTTTTTGCCAGTCTCTGCATGGGGTACTTCAAGAGGAAACAAACCATAGAGATAGAACTTAGAACTACTTCATTTGGTCAAGTTTCAAGGAGCTAGCACAAACCGTGTTTGATTGAGAATTCCAAACACAGCTATCTATGTAGGAGAAAACAGAGTGAAACCTTAAATTTCAAACTGTTACTGGAAACGAATGCTTCAAACTAGAAGAATGAAAATTGGGCAGCCAAGTGGGATTAGTGAACTGATCATTACCAGCAAGTATCATCCAGATTTGGTGAAAAAATGTTTGCTGAGATTTCAGCAAACTAGTAGTTTTTTGGAAGTTTGGCAACCCCTTTCAAACGAAAGTGTTTTTTGCCAGTCTCTGCATGGGGTACTTCAAGAGAAAAGAAACCATAGAGGTAGAACTTAGAACTACTTCATTTGGTCAAGTTTCAAGGAGCTAGCACACACCGTGTTTGATTTAGAATTCCAAACACAGCTATCTGTGTAGGAGAAAACAGAGTGAAACCTAAAAATTCAAACTGTTACTGGAAATGAACGCTTCAACCTAGAAGAATAAAAATTGGGCAGCCAAGTGGGATTAGTGAACTGATCATTACCAGCAAGTATCATCCAGATTTGGTGAAAAAATGTTTGCTGAGATTTCAGCAAACTAGTAGTTTTTTGGAAGCTTGGCCACCGCTTTCAAACGAAAGTGTTTTTCGCCAGTCTCTGCATGGGGAACTTCAAGAGGAAACAAACCATAGAGATAGAACTTAAAACTACTTCATTTGGTCAAGTTTCATGGAGCTAGCACAAACCGTGTTTGATTTAGAGTTTCAAACACATCTAACTATATAGCAGAAAACAGAGTGAAACCTAAAAATTCAAACTGTTACTGGAAACGAACGCTTCAACCTAGAAGAATAAAAATTGGGCAGCCAAGTGGGATTAGTGAACTGATCATTACGAGCAAGTATCATCCAGATTTGGTGAAAAAATGTTTGCTGAGATTTCAGCAAACTAGTAGTTTTTTGGAAGCTTGGCAACCCCTTTCAAACGAAAGTGTTTTTCGCCAGTCTCTGCATTGGGTACTTCAATAGGAAACAAACCATAGAGATAGAACTTAGAACTACTTCATTTGGTCAAGTTTCAAGGAGCTAGCACAAACCGTGTTTGATGCCAAGTGGGATTAGTGAACTGATCATTACCACCAAGTATCATCCAGATTTGGTGAAAAAATGTTTGCTGAGATTTCAGCAAACTAGTAGTTTTTTGGAAGCTTGGCAACCCCTTTCAAACGAAAGTGTTTTTCGCCAGTCTCTGCATGGGGTACTTCAAGAGGAAACAAACCATAGAGATAGAACTTAGAACTACTTCATTTGGTCAAGTTTCAAGGAGCTAGCACAAACCGTGTTTGATTTAGAATTCCAAACACAGCTATATATGTAGGAGAAAACAGAGTGAAACCTAAAAATTCAAACTGTTACTGGAAACGAATGCTTCAACCTAGAAGAATAAAAATTGGGCAGCCAAGTGGGATTAGTGAACTGATCATTACCACCAAGTATCATCAAGATTTAATGACAAAATGTTTGCTGAGATTTCAGCAAACTAGTAGTTTTTTGGAAGCTTGGCAACCCCTTTCAAACAAAAGTGTTTTTTGCCAGTCTCTGCATGGGGTACTTCAAGAGGAAACAAACCGTAGAGATAGAACTTAGAACTACTTCATTTGGTCAAGTTTCAAGGAGCTAGCACAAACCGTGTTTGATTTAGAATTCCAAACACAGCTATCTATGTAGGAGAGAACAGAGTGAAACCTAAAAATTCAAACTGTTACTGGAAACGAATGCTTCAACCTAGAAGAATGAAAATTGGGCAGCCAGGTGGGATTAGTGAAGTGATCATTACCACCAAGTATCATCCAGATTTGGTGAAAAAATGTTTGCTGAGATTTCAGCAAACCAGTAGTTTTTTGGAAGCTTGGCAACCCCTTTCAAACGAAAGTGTTTTTCGCCAGTCTCTGCATGGGGTACTTCAAGAGGAAACAAACCATAGAGATAAAACTTACAACTACTTCATTTGGTCAAGTTTCAAGGAGCTAGCACAAACCGTGTTTGATTTAGAATTCCAAACACAGCTATCTATGTAGGAGAAAACAGAGTGAAACCTAAAAATTCAAACTGTTACTGGAAACGAATGCTTCAACCTAGAAGAATAAAAATTGGGCAGCCAAGTGGGATTAGTGAACTGATCATTACCACCAAGTATCATCAAGATTTAATGACAAAATGTTTGCTGAGATTTCAGCAAACTAGTAGTTTTTTGGAAGCTTGGCAACCCCTTTCAAACGAAAGTGTTTTTTGCCAGTCTCTGCATGGGGTACTTCAAGAGGAAACAAACCATAGAGGTAGAACTTAGAACTACTTCATTTGGTCAAGTTTCAAGGAGCTAGCACAAACCGTGTTTGACTGAGAATTCCAAACACAGCTATCTATGTAGGAGAAAACAGAGTGAAACCTAAAAATTCAAACTGTTACTGGAAACGAATGCTTCAACCTAGAAGAATAAAAATTAGGCAGCCAAGTGGGATTAGTGAACTGATCATTACCACCTAGTATCATCAAGATTTGGTAAAAAAATGTTTGCTGAGATTTCAGCAAACTAGTAGTTTTTTGGAAGCTTGGCAACCCCTTTCAAACGAAAGTGTTTTTCGCCAGTCTCTGCATGGGGTACTTCAAGAGGAAACAATCCATAGAGATAGAACTTAGAATTACTTCATTTGGTCAAGTTTCAAGGAGCTAGCACATACCGTGTTTGTTTGAGAATTCCAAACACAGCTATCTATGTAGGAGAAAACAGAGTGAAACCTAAAAATTCAAACTGTTACTGGAAACGAATGCTTCAACCTAGAAGAATGAAAATTGGGCAGCCAAGTGGGATTAGTGAACTGATCATTACCACCAAGTATTATCAATATTTGGTGAAAAAATGTTTGCTGAGATTTCAGCAAACTAGTAGTTTTTTGGAAGCTTGGCAACCCCTTTCAAACGAAAGTGTTTTTTGCCAGTCCCTGCATGGGGTACTTCAAGAGGAAACAAACCATAGAGATAGAACTTAGAACTACTTCATTTGGTCTAGTTTCAAGGAGGTAGCACAAACCGTGTTTGATTTAGAGATTCAAACACATCTAACTATAAAGCAGAAAACAGAGTGAAACCTGAAAATTCAAACTGTTACTGGAAACGAACGCTTCAACCTAGAAGAATAAAAATTGGGCATCCAAGTGGGATTAGTGAACTGATCATTATCACCAAGTATCATCAAGATATGGTGAAAAAATGTTTGCTGATATTTACCAAACTAGTAGTTTTTTGGAAGCTTGGCCACCCCTTTCAAACGAAAGTGTTTTTCGCCAGTCTCTGCATGGGGTACTTCAAGAGGAAACAAACCATACAGATGGGACTTAGAACTACTTCATTTGGTCAAGTTTCATGGAGCTAGCACAAACCGTGTTTGATTTAGAGTTTCAAACACATCTAACTATATAGCAGAAAACAGAGTGAAACCTAAAAATTCAAACTGTTACTGGAAAAGAACGCTTCAACCTAGAAGAATAAAAATTGGGCAGCCATGTGGGATTAGTGAACTGATCATTACCACCAAGAATCATCAAATTTAATGACAAAATGTTTGCTGAGATTTCAGCAAACTAGTAGTTTTTTGGAAGCTTGGCAACCCCTTTCAAACAAAAGTGTTTTTTGCCAGTCTCTGCATGGGGTACTTCAAGAGGAAACAAACCATAGAGATAGAACTTAGAACTACTTCATTTGGTCAAGTTTCAAGGAGCTAGCACAAACCGTGTTTGATTGAGAATTCCAAACACAGCTATCTATGTAGGAGAAAACAGAGTGAAACCTTAAATTTCAAACTGTTACTGGAAACGAATGCTTCAAACTAGAAGAATGAAAATTGGGCAGCCAAGTGGGATTAGTGAACTGATCATTACCAGCAAGTATCATCCAGATTTGGTGAAAAAACGTTTGCTGAGATTTCAGCAAACTAGTAGTTTTTTGGAAGCTGGTAACCCCTTTCAAATGAAAGAGTTTTTCGCCAGTCCCTGCATGGGGTACTTCAAGAGGAAACAAACCATAGAGATAGAACTTAGAACTACTTCATTTGGTCAAGTTTCGAGGAGCTAGCACAAACCGTGTTTGATTTAGAATTCCAAACACAGCTATCTATGTAGGAGAAAACAGAGTGAAACCTAAAAATTCAAACTGTTACTGGAAACGAATGATTCAACCTAGAAGAATAAAAATTGGGCAGCCAAGTGGGATTAGGGAACTGATCATTACCACCAAGTATCATCAAGATTTGGTGAAAAAATGTTTGCTGAGATTTCAGCAAACTAGTAGTTTTTTTTAAGCTTGGCAACCCCTTTCAAACGAAAGTGTTTTTTGCCAGTCTCTGCATGGGGTACTTCAAGAGGAAACAAACCATAGAGGTAGAACTTAGAACTACTTCATTTGGTCAAGTTTCAAGGAGCTAGCACACACCGTGTTTGATTTAGAATTCCAAACACAGCTATCTATGTAGGAGAAAACAGAGTGAAACCTAAAAATTCAAACTGTTACTGGAAATGAACGCTTCAACCTAGAAGAATAAAAATTGGGCAGCCAAGTGGGATTAGTGAACTGATCATTACCAGCAAGTATCATCCAGATTTGGTGAAAAAATGTTTGCTGAGATTTCAGCAAACTTCTAGTTTTTTGGAAGCTTGGCCACCCCTTTCAAACGAAAGTGTTTTTCGCCAGTCTCTGCATGGGGTATTTCACGAGGAAACAAACCATAGAGAGAGAACTTAGAACTACTTCATTTGGTCAAGTTTCAAGGAGCTAGCACAAACCGTGTTTGATTTAGAATTCCAAACACAGCTATCTATGTAGGAGAAAACAGAGTGAAACCTAAAAATTCAAACTGTTACTGGAAACGAATGCTTCAACCTAGAAGAATAAAAATTGGGCAGCCAAGTGGGATTAGTGAACTGATCATTACCACCAAGTATCATCAAGATTTGGTGAAAAAATATTTGCTGAGATTTCAGCAAACTAGTAGTTTTTTGGAAGCTTGGCAACCCCTTTCAAACGAAAGTGTTTTTCGCCAGTCTCTGCATGGGGTACTTCAAGAGGAAACAAACCATACAGATAGAACTTAGAACTACTTCATTTGGTCAAGTTTCAAGGAGCTAGCACAAACCGTGTTTGATTTAGAATTCCAAACACAGCTATCTATGTAAAAGAAAACAGAGTGAAACCTAAAAATTCAAACTGTTACTGGAAACGAATGCTTCAACCTAGAAGAATGAAAATTGGGCAGCCAAGTTGGATTAGTGTACTGATCATTAAAACCAAGTATCATCAAGATTTGGTGAAAAAATGTTTGCTGAGATTTCACCAAACTAGAGGTTTGCTGGAAGCTTGGCAACCCCTTTCAAACGAAAGTGTTTTTCGCCAGTCTCTGCATGGGGTACTTCAAGAGGAAAAAAACCATAGAGATAGAACTTAGAACTACTTCATTTGGTCAAGTTTCAAGGAGCTAGCACAAACCGTGTTTATTTAAAATTCCAAACACAGCTATCTATGTAGGCGAAAAAGGAGTGAAACCAAAAAATTCAAACTGTTACTGGAAACGAATGCTTCAACCTAGAAGAATGAAAATTGGGCAGCCAAGTGGGATTAGTGAACTGATCATTACCACCAAGTATTATCCAGATTTGGTGAAAAAATGTATGCTGAGATTTCAGCAAACTAGTAGTTTTTTGGAAGCTTGGCAACCCCTTTCAAACGAAAGTGTTTTTCGCCAGTCTCTGCATGGGGTACTTCAAGAGGAAACAAACCATACAGATACAACTTAGAACTACTTCATTTGGTCAAGTTTCAAGGAGCTAGCACAAACCGTGTTTCATTTAGACTTTCAAACACATCTAACTATATAGCAGAAAACAGAGTGAAACCTAAAAATTCAAACTGTTACTGGAAACGAATGCCTCAACCTAGGAGAATAAAAATTGGGCAGCCAAGTGGGATTAGTGAACTGATCATTACCGCCAAGTATCATTAAGATTTGGTAAAAAAATATTTGCTGAGATTTCAGCAAACTAGTAGTTTTTTGGAAGCTTGGCAACCCCTTTCAAACGAAAGTGTTTTTCGCCAGTCTCTGCATGGGGTACTTCAAGAGGAAACAAACCATAGAGATAGAACTTAGAACTACTTCATTTGGTCAAGTTTCAAGGAGCTAGCACAAACCGTGTTTGATTTAGAATTCCAAACACAGCTATCTATGTAGGAGAAACAGAGTCAAACCTAAAAATTCAATCTGTTACTGGAAACGAATGCTTCAACCTAGAAGAATAAAATTTGGGCAGCCAAGTGGGATTAGTGAACTGATCATTACCACCAAGTATCATCAAGATTTGGTGAAAAAATGTTTGCTGAGAATTCAGCAAACTAGTAGTTTTTTGGAAGCTTGGCAACCCCTTTCAAATGAAAATGTTTTTCGCCATTCTCTGCATGGGGTACTTCAAGAGGAAACAAACCATACAGATAGAACTTAGAACTACTTCATTTGGTCAAGTTTCAAGGAGCTAGCACAAACCGTGTTTGATTTAGAATTCCAAACACAGCTATCTATGTAAAAGAAAACAGAGTGAAACCTAAAAATTCAAACTGTTACTGGAAACGAATGCTTCAACCTAGAAGAATAAAAATTGGGCAGCCAAGTTGGATTAGTGTACTGATCATTAAAACCAAGTATCATCAAGGTTTGGTGAAAAAATGTTTGCTGAGATTTCAGCAAACTAGAGGTTTGCTGGAAGCTTGGCAACCCCTTTCAAACGAAAGTGTTTTTCGCCAGTCTCTGCATGGGGTACTTCAAGAGGAAACAAACCATAGAGATAGAACTTAGAACTACTTCATTTGGTCAAGTTTCAAGGAGCTAGCACAAACCGTGTTTATTTAGAATTCCAAACACAGCTATCTATGTAGGCGAAAACAGAGTGAAACCAAAAAATTCAAACTGTTACTGGAAACGAATGCTTAAACCTAGAAGAATGAAAATTGGGCAGCGAAGTGGGATTAGTGAACTGATCATTACCACCAAGTATTATCAAGATTTGGTGAAAAAATGTATGCTGAGATTTCAGCAAACTAGTAGTTTTTTGGAAGCTTGGCAACCCCTTTCAAACGAAAGTGTTTTTCGCCAGTCTCTGCATGGGGTACTTCAAGAGGAAACAAACCATACAGATACAACTTAGAACTACTTCATTTGGTCAAGTTTCAAGGAGCTAGCACAAACCGTGTTTCATTTAGAGTTTCAAACACATCTAACTATATAGCAGAAAACAGAGTGAAACCTAAAAATTCAAACTGTTACTGGAAACGAATGCCTCAACCTAGGAGAATAAAAATTGGGCAGCCAAGTGGGATTAGTGAACTGATCATTACCACCAAGTATCATTAAGATTTGGTAAAAAAATGTTTGCTGAGATTTCAGCAAACTAGTAGTTTTTTGGAAGCTTGGCAACCCCTTTCAAACGAAAGTGTTTTTCGCCAGTCTCTGCATGGGGTATTTCACGAGGAAACAATCCATAGAGAGAGAACTTAGAACTACTTCATTTGGTCAAGTTTCAAGGAGCTAGCACAAACCGTGTTTGATATAGAATTCCAAACACAGCTATCTATGTAGGAGAAAACAGAGTGAATCCTAAAAATTCAAACTGTTACTGGAAACGAATACTTCAACCTAGAAGAATAAAAATTGGGCAGCCAAGTGGGATTAGTGAACTGATCATTACCACCAAGTATCATCAAGATTTGGTGAAAAAATGTTTGCTGAGATTTCAGCAAACTAGTAGTTTTTTGGAAGCTTGGCACCACTTTCAAATGAAAGTGTTTTTCGCCAGTCTCTGCATGGGGTACTTCAAGAAGAAACAAACCATAGAGATAGAACTTAGAACTATTTCATTTGGTCAAGTTTCAAAAAGCTAGCACAAACCGTGTTTGATTTACAATTCCAAACCCAGCTATCTATGTATGAGAAAACAGGGTGAAACCTAAAAATTCAAACTGTTACTGGAAACGAATGCTTCAACCTAGAAGAATAAAAATTGGCAGCCAAGTGGGATTAGTGAACTGATCATTACCACCAAGTATCATCAAGATTTGGTGAAAAAATGTTTGCTGAGATTTCAGCAAACTAGTAGTTTTTTGGAAGCTTGGCAACCCCTTTCAAGCGAAAGAGTTTTTCGCCAGTCTCTGCATGGGGTACTTCAAGAGGAAACAAACCATAGAGATAGAACTTAGAACTACTTCATTTGGTCAAGTTTCAAGGAGCTAGCACAAACCGTGTTTGATTTAGAATTCCAAACACAGTTATCTATGTAGGAGAAAACAGTGAAACCTAAAAATTCAAACTGTTACTGGAAACGAATGCTTCAACCTAGAAGAATAAAAATTGGGCAGCCAAGTGGGATTAGTTAACTGATCATTACCACCAAGTAACATCAAGATTTGGTGAAAAAATGTTTGCTGAGATTTCAGCAAACTAGTAGTTTTTATGAAGCTTGGCAACCCCTTTCAAACAAAAGTGTTTTTCGCCAGTCTCTGCATGGAGTTCTCCAAGAGGAAACAAACCATACAGATAGAACTTAGAACTACTTCATTTGGTCAAGTTTCATGGAGCTAGCACAAACCGTGTTTGATTTAGAGTTTCAAACACATCTAACTATATAGCAGAAAACAGAGTGAAACCTAAAAATTCAAACTGTTACTGGAAACGAATGCTTCAACCTAGAAGAATAAAAATTGGGCAGCCAAGTGGGCTTAGTGAACTGATCATTACCACCAAGTATCATCAAGATTTGGTGAAAAAAAGTTTGCTGAGATTTCAGCAAACAAGTAGTTTTTTGGAAGCTTGGCAACCCCTTTCAAACGAAAGGCTTTTTCGCCAGTCTCTGCATGGGGTACTTCAAGAGGAAACAAACCATAGAGAGAGAACTTAGAACTACTTCATTTGGTCAAGTTTCAAGGAGCTAGCACAAACCGTGTTTGACTTAGAATTCCAAACACAGCTAACTACGTAGGAGAAAACAGAGTGAAACCTAAAAATTCAAACTGTTACTGGAAACGAATGCTTCAACCTAGAAGAATAAAAATTGGGCAGCCAAGTGGGATTAGTGAACTGATCATTACCACCAAGTATCATCAAGATTTGGTGAAAAAATGTTTGCTGAGATTTCAGCAAACTAGTAGTTTTTTGGAAGCTTGGCAACCCCTTTCAAACGAAAGTGTTTTTTGCCAGTCTCTGCATGGGGTATTTCACGAGGAAACAAACCATAGAGAGAGAACTTAGAACTACTTCATTTGGTCAAGTTTCAAGGAGCTAGCACAAACCGTGTTTGATTTAGAGTTTCAAACACATCTAACTATATAGCAGAAAACAGAGTGAAACCTAAAAATTCAAACTGTTACTGGAAACGAATGCTTCAACCTAGAAGAATAAAAATTGGGCAGCCAAGTGGGATTAGTGAACTGATCATTACCACCAAGTATCATCAAGATTTGGTGAAAAAATGTTTGCTGAGATTTCAGCAAACTAGTAGTTTTTTGGAAGCTTGGCAACCCCTTTCAAACAAAAGTGTTTTTCGCCAGTCTCTGCATGGGGTTCTCCAAGAGGAAACAAACCATACAGATAGAACTTAGAACTACTTCATTTGGTCAAGTTTCATGGAGCTAGCACAAACCGTGTTTGATTTAGAGTTTCAAACACATCTAACTATATAGCAGAAAACAGAGTGAAACCTAAAAATTCAAACTGTTACTGGAAACGAATGCTTCAACCTAGAAGAATAAAAATTGGGCAGCCAAGTGGGCTCAGTGAACTGATCATTACCACCAAGTATCATCAAGATTTGGTGAAAAAATGTTTGCTGAGATTTCAGCAAACAAGTAGTTTTTTGGAAGCTTGGGAACCCCTTTCAAACGAAAGGCTTTTTCGCCAGTCTCTGCATGGGGTACTTCAAGAGGAAACAAACCATGGAGATAGAACTTAGAACTACTTCATTTGGTCAAGTTTCAAGGAGCTAGCACAAACCGTGTTTATTTAGAATTCCAAACACAGCTATCTATGTAGGAGAAAACAGAGTCAAACCAAAAAATTCAAACTCTTACTGGAAACGAATGCTTCAACCTAGAAGAATGAAAATTGGGCAGCCAAGTGGGATTAGTGAACTGATCATTACCACCAAGTATCATCCAGATTTCGTGAAAAAATGTTTGCTGAGATTTCAGCAAACTAGTAGTTTTTTGGAAGCTTGGCAACCCCTTTCAAACGAAAGTGTTTTTTGCCAGTCTCTGCATGGGGTACTTCAAGAGGAAACAAACCATAGAGATAGAACTTAGAACTACTTCATTTGGTCAAGTTTCATGGAGCTAGCACAAACCGTGTTTGATTTAGTGTTTCAAACACATCTAACTATATAGCAGAAAACAGAGTGAAACCTAAAAATTCAAACTGTTACTGGAAAGGAATGCTTCAACCTAGAAGAATGAAAATTGGGCAGCCAAGTTGGATTAGTGTACTGATCATTACCACCAAGTATCATCAAGATTTGGTGAAAAAATGTTTGCTGAGATTTCAGCAAACTAGTAGTTTTTTGGAAGCTTGGCAACCCCGTTCAAACGAAAGTGTTTTTCGCCAGTCTCTGCATGGGGTACTTCAAGAGGAAACAAACCATAGAGATAGAACTTAGAACTACTTCATTTGGTCAAGTTTCAAGGAGCTAGCACAAACCGTGTTTGATTTAGAATTCCAAACACAGCTATCTATGTAGGAGAAAACAGAGTCAAACCTAAAAACTCAATCTGTTACTGGAAACGAATGCTTCAACCTAGAAGAATAAAAATTGGGCAGCCAAGTGGGATTAGTGAACTGATCATTACCACCAAGTATCATCAAGATTTGGTGAAAAAATGTTTGCTGTGATTTCAGCAAACTAGTTGTTTTTTGGAAGCTTGGCAACCCCTTTCAAACGAAAGTGTTTTTCGCCAGTCTCTGCATGGGGTACTTCAAGAGGAAACAAACCATACCGATAGAACTTAGAACTACTTCATTTGGTCAAGTTTCAAGGAGCTAGCACAAACCGTGTTTGATTTAGAATTCCAAACACAGCTACCTATGTAGGAGAAAACAGAGTGAAACCTAAAAATTCAAACTGTTACTGGAAACGAATACTTCAACCTAGAAGAATAAAAATTGGGCAGCCAAGTGGGATTAGTGAACTGATCATTACCACCAAGTATCATCAAGATTTGGTGAAAAAATGTTTGCTGAGATTTCAGCAAACTAGTAGTTTTTTGGAAGCTTGGCAACCCCTTTCAAGCGAAAGTGTTTTTTGCCAGTCTCTGCATGGGGTACTTCAAGAGGAAACAAACCATACAGATAGAACTTAGAACTACTTCATTTGGTCAAGTTTCATGGAGCTAGCACAAACCGTGTTTGATTTAGAGTTTCAAAAACATCTAACTATATAGCAGAAAACAGAGTGAAACCTAAAAATTCAAACTGTTACTGGAAACGAATGCTTCAACCTAGAAGAATAAAAATTGGGCAGCCATGTGGGATTAGTGAACTGATCATTACCACCAAGTATCATCAAGATTTGGTGAAAAAATGTTTGCTGAGATTTCAGCAAACTAGTAGTTTTTTGGAAGCTTGGCAACCCCTTTCAAACAAAAGTGTTTTTCGCCAGTCTCTGCATGGGGTTCTCCAAGAGCAAACAAACCATACAGATAGAACTTAGAACTACTTCATTTGGTCAAGTTTCATGGAGCTAGCACAAACTGTGTTTGATTTAGTGTTTCAAACACATCTAACTATATAGCAGAAAACAGAGTGAAACCTAAAAATTCAAACTGTTACTGGAAAGGAATGCTTCAACCTAGAAGAATGAAAATTGGGCAGCCAAGTTGGATTAGTGTACTGATCATTACCACCAAGTATCATCAAGATTTGGTGAAAAAATGTTTGCTGAGATTTCAGCAAACTAGTAGTTTTTTGGAAGCTTGGCAACCCCTTTCAAACGAAAATGTTTTTCGCCAGTCTCTGCATGGGGTACTTCAAGAGGAAACAAACCATAGAGATAGAACTTAGAACTACTTCATTTGGTCAAGTTAAAAGGAGCTAGCACAAACCGTGTTTGTTTTAGAATTCCAAACACAGCTATCTATGTAGGAGAAAACAGAGTCAAACCTAAAAACTCAATCTGTTACTGGAAACGAATGCTTCAACCTAGAAGAATAAAAATTGGGCAGCCAAGTGGGATTAGTGAACTGATCATTACCACCAAGTATCATCAAGATTTGGTGAAAAAATGTTTGCTGAGATTTCAGCAAACTAGTTGTTTTTTGGAAGCTTGGCAACCCCTTTCAAACGAAAGTGTTTTTCGCCAGTCTCTGCATGGGGTACTTCAAGAGGAAACAAACCATACCGATAGAACTTAGAACTACTTCATTTGGTCAAGTTTCAAGGAGCTAGCACAAACCGTGTTTGATTTAGAATTCCAAACACAGCTACCTATGTAGGAGAAAACAGAGTGAAACCTAAAAATTCAAACTGTTACTGGAAACGAATACTTCAACCTAGAAGAATAAAAATTGGGCAGCCAAGTGGGATTAGTGAACTGATCATTACCACCAAGTATCATCAAGATTTGGTGAAAAAATGTTTGCTGAGATTTCAGCAAACTAGTAGTATTTTGGAAGCTTGGCAACCCCTTTCAAATGAAAGTGTTTTTTGCCAGTCTCTGCATGGGGTATTTCACGAGGAAACAAACCATAGAGAGAGAACTTAGAACTACTTCATTTGGTCAAGTTTCAAGGAGCTAGCACAAACCGTGTTTGATTTAGAGTTTCAAACACATCTAACTATATAGCAGAAAACAGAGTGAAACCTAAAAATTCAAACTGTTACTGGAAACGAATGCTTCAACCTAGAAGAATAAAAATTGGGCAGCCAAGTTGGATTAGTGAACTGATCATTACCACAAGTATCATCAAGATTTGGTGAAAAAATGTTTGCTGAGATTTCAGCAAACTAGTAGTTTTTTGGAAGCTTGGCAACCGCATTCAAACAAAAGTGTTTTTCGCCAGTCTCTGCATGGGGTACTTCAAGAAGAAACAAACCATAGAGATAGAACTTAGAACTATTTCATTTGGTCAAGTTTCAAAAAGCTAGCACAAACCGTGTTTGATTTACAATTCCAAACCCAGCTATCTATGTAGGAGAAAACAGGGTGAAACCTAAAAATTCAAACTGTTATTGGAAACGAATGGTTCAACCTAGAAGAACACAAATTGGGCAGCCAAGTGGGATTAGTGTACTGATCATTACCACCAAGTATCATGAAGATTTGGTGAAAAAATGTTTGCTGAGATTTCAGCAAACTAGTAGTTTTTTGGAAGCTTGGCAACCCCTTTCAAGCGAAAGTGTTTTTCTAAAGTCTCTGCATGGGGTACTTCAAGAGGAAACAAACCATAGAGATACAACTTAGAACTACTTCATTTGGTCAAGTTTCAAGAAGCTAGCACAAACCGTGTTTGATTTAGAATTCCAAACACAGCTCTCTATGTAGGAGAAAACAGAGTGAAACCTAAAAATTCAAACTGTTACTGGAAACGAATGCTTCAACCTAGAAGAATAAAAATTGGGCAGCCAAGTGGGATTAGTGAACTGATCATTACCACCAAGTATCATCAAGATTTGGTGAAAAAATGTTTGCTGAGATTTCAGCAAACTAGTAGTTTTTTGGAAGCTTGGCAACCCCTTTCAAACAAAAGTGTTTTTCGCCAGTCTCTGCATGGGGTTCTCCAAGAGGAAACAAACCATACAGATAGAACTTAGAACTACTTCATTTGGTCAAGTTTCATGGAGCTAGCACAAACCGTGTTTGATTTAGAGTTTCAAACACATCTAACTATATAGCAGAAAACAGAGTGAAACCTAAAAATTCAAACTGTTACTGGAAACGAATTCTTCAACCTAGAAGAATAAAAATTGGGCAGCCAAGTGGGCTCAGTGAACTGATCATTACCACCAAGTATCATCAAGATTTGGTGAAAAAATGTTTGCTGAGATTTCAGCAAACAAGTAGTTTTTTGGAAGCTTGGCAACCCCTTTCAAACGAAAGGCTTTTTCGCCAGTCTCTGCATGGGGTACTTCAAGAGGAAACAAACCATAGAGATAGAACTTAGAACTACTTCATTTAGTCAAGTTTCAAGGAGCTAGCACAAACCGTGTTTATTTAGAATTCCAAACACAGCTATCTATGTAGGAGAAAACAGAGTCAAACCAAAAAATTCAAACTGTTACTGGAAACGAATGCTTCAACCTAGAAGAATGAAAATTGGGCAGCCAAGTGGGATTAGTGAACTGATCATTACCACCAAGTATCATCCAGATTTCGTGAAAAAATGTTTGCTGAGATTTCAGCAAACTAGTAGTTTTTTGGAAGCTTGGCAACCCCTTTCAAACGAAAGTGTTTTTTGCCAGTCTCTGCATGGGGTACTTCAAGAGGAAACAAACCATAGAGATAGAACTTAGAACTACTTCATTTGGTCAAGTTTCATGGAGCTAGCACAAACCGTATTTGATTTAGTGTTTCAAACACATCTAACTATATAGCAGAAAACAGAGTGAAACCTAAAAATTCAAACTGTTACTGGAAAGGAATGCTTCAACCTAGAAGAATGAAAATTGGGCAGCCAAGTTGGATTAGTGTACTGATCATTACCACCAAGTATCATCAAGATTTGGTGAAAAAATGTTTGCTGAGATTTCAGCAAACTAGTAGTTTTTTGGAAGCTTGGCAACCCCGTTCAAACGAAAGTGTTTTTCGCCAGTCTCTGCATGGGGTACTTCAAGAGGAAACAAACCATAGAGATAGAACTTAGAACTACTTCATTTGGTCAAGTTTCAAGGAGCTAGCACAAACCGTGTTTGATTTAGAATTCCAAACACAGCTATCTATGTAGGAGAAAACAGAGTCAAACCTAAAAACTGAATCTGTTACTGGAAACGAATGCTTCAACCTAGAAGAATAAAAATTGGGCAGCCAAGTGGGATTAGTGAACTGATCATTACCACCAAGTATCATCAAGATTTGGTGAAAAAATGTTTGCTGTGATTTCAGCAAACTAGTTGTTTTTTGGAAGCTTGGCAACCCCTTTCAAAGGAAAGTGTTTTTCGCCAGTCTCTGCATGGGGTACTTCAAGAGGAAACAAACCATACCGATAGAACTTAGAACTACTTCATTTGGTCAAGTTTCAAGGAGCTAGCACAAACCGTGTTTGATTTAGAATTCCAAACACAGCTACCTATGTAGGAGAAAACAGAGTGAAACCTAAAAATTCAAACTGTTACTGGAAACGAATACTTCAACCTAGAAGAATAAAAATTGGGCAGCCAAGTGGGATTAGTGAACTGATCATTACCAAAAAGTATCATCAAGATTTGGTGAAAAAATGTTTGCTGAGATTTCAGCAAACTAGTAGTTTTTTGGAAGCTTGGCAACCCCTTTCAAACGAAAGTGTTTTTCGCCAGTCTCTGCATGGGGTATTTCACGAGGAAACAAACCATAGAGACAGAACTTAGAACTACTTCATTTGGTCAAGTTTCAAGGAGCTAGCACAAACCGTGTTTGATTTAGAATTCCAAACACAGCTATCTACGTAGGAGAAAACAGAGTGAAACCTAAAAATGCAAACTGTTACTGGAAACGAATGCTTCAACCTAGAAGAATAAAAATTGGGCAGCCAAGTGGGATTAGGGAACTGATCATTACCACCAAGTATCATCAAGATTTGGTGAAAAAATGTTTGCTGAGATTTCAGCAAACTAGTAGTTTTTTGGAAGCTTGGCAACCCCTTTCAAGCGAAAGTGTTTTTTGCCAGTCTCTGCATGGGGTTCTCCAAGAGCAAACAAACCATACAGATAGAACTTAGAACTACTTCATTTGGTCAAGTTTCATGGAGCTAGCACAAACTGTGTTTGATTTAGTGTTTCAAACACATCTAACTATATAGCAGAAAACAGAGTGAAACCTAAAAATTCAAACTGTTACTGGAAAGGAATGCTTCAACCTAGAAGAATGAAAATTGGGCAGCCAAGTTGGATTAGTGTACTGATCATTACCACCAGTATCATCAAGATTTGGTGAAAAAATGTTTGCTGAGATTTCAGCAAACTAGTAGTTTTTTGGAAGCTTGGCAACCCCTTTCAAACGAAAATGTTTTTCGCCAGTCTCTGCATGGGGTACTTCAAGAGGAAACAAACCATAGAGATAGAACTTAGAACTACTTCATTTGGTCAAGTTAAAAGGAGCTAGCACAAACCGTGTTTGATTTAGAATTCCAAACACAGCTATCTATGTAGGAGAAAACAGAGTCAAACCTAAAAACTCAATCTGTTACTGGAAACGAATGCTTCAACCTAGAAGAATAAAAATTGGGCAGCCAAGTGGGATTAGTGAACTGATCATTACCACCAAGTATCATCAAGATTTGGTGAAAAAATGTTTGCTGAGATTTCAGCAAACTAGTTGTTTTTTGGAAGCTTGGCAACCCCTTTCAAAGGAAAGTGTTTTTCGCCAGTCTCTGCATGGGGTACTTCAAGAGGAAACAAACCATACCGATAGAACTTAGAACTACTTCATTTGGTCAAGTTTCAAGGAGCTAGCACAAACCGTGTTTGATTTAGAATTCCAAACACAGCTACCTATGTAGGAGAAAACAGAGTGAAACCTAAAAATTCAAACTGTTACTGGAAACGAATACTTCAACCTAGAAGAATAAAAATTGGGCAGCCAAGTGGGATTAGTGAACTGATCATTACCACCAAGTATCATCAAGATTTGGTGAAAAAATGTTTGCTGAGATTTCAGCAAACTAGTAGTTTTTTGGAAGCTTGGCAACCCCTTTCAAACGAAAGTGTTTTTCGCCAGTCTCTGCATGGGGTATTTCACGAGGAAACAAACCATAGAGAGAGAACTTAGAACTACTTTATTTGGTCAAGTTTCAAGGAGCTAGCACAAACCGTGTTTGATTTAGAATTCCAAACACAGCTATCTATGTAGGAGAAAACAGAGTGAAACCTAAAAATTCAAACTGTTACTGGAAACGAATGCTTCAACCTAGAAGAATAAAAATTGGGCAGCCAAGTGGGATTAGTGAACTGATCATTACCACCAAGTATCATCAAGATTTGGTGAAAAAATGTTTGCTGAGATTTCAGCAAACTAGTAGTTTTTTGGAAGCTTGGCAACCCCTTTCAAGCGAAAGTGTTTTTTGCCAGTCTCTGCATGGGGTACTTCAAGAGGAAACAAACCATAGAGATAGAACTTAGAACTACTTCATTTGGTCAAGTTTCAAGGAGCTAGAACAAACCGTGGTTATTTAGAATTCCAAACACAACTATCTATGTAGGAGAAAACAGAGTCAAACCTAAAAATTCAAACTGTTACTGGAAACGAATGCTTCAACATAGAAGAATAAAAATTGGGCAGCCAAGTGGGCTTAGTGAACTGATCATTACCACCAAGTATCATCAAGATTTGGTCAAAAAATATTTGCTGAGATTTCAGCAAACTAGTAGTTTTTTGGAAGCTTGGCAACCCCTTTCAAGCGAAAGTGTTTTTTGCCAGTCTCTGCATGGGGTACTTCAAGAGGAAACAAACCATACAGATAGAACTTAGAACTACTTCATTTGGTCAAGTTTCATGGAGCTAGCACAAACCGTGTTTGATTTAGAGTTTCAAAAACATCTAACTATATAGCAGAAAACAGAGTGAAACCTAAAAATTCAAACTGTTACTGGAAACGAATGCTTCAACCTAGAAGAATAAAAATTGGGCAGCCAAGTGGGATTAGTGAACTGATCATTACCACCAAGTATCATCAAGATTTGGTGAAAAAATGTTTGCTGAGATTTCAGCAAACTAGTAGTTTTTTGGAAGCTTGGCAACCCCTTTCAAACAAAAGTGTTTTTCGCCAGTCTCTGCATGGGGTTCTCCAAGAGGAAACAAACCATACAGATAGAACTTAGAACTACTTCATTTGGTCAAGTTTCATGGAGCTAGCACAAACCGTGTTTGATTTAGAGTTTCAAACACATCTAACTATATAGCAGAAAACAGAGTGAAACCTAAAAATTCAAACTGTTACTGGAAACGAATGCTTCAACCTAGAAGAATAAAAATTGGGCAGCCAAGTGGGATTAGTGAACTGATCATTACCACCAAGTATCATCAAGATTTGGTGAAAAAATGTTTGCTGTGATTTCAGCAAACTAGTTGTTTTTTGGAAGCTTGGCAACCCCTTTCAAAGGAAAGTGTTTTTCGCCAGTCTCTGCATGGGGTACTTCAAGAGGAAACAAACCATACCGATAGAACTTAGAACTACTTCATTTGGTCAAGTTTCAAGGAGCTAGCACAAACCGTGTTTGATTTAGAATTCCAAACACAGCTACCTATGTAGGAGAAAACAGAGTGAAACCTAAAAATTCAAACTGTTACTGGAAACGAATACTTCAACCTAGAAGAATAAAAATTGGGCAGCCAAGTGGGATTAGTGAACTGATCATTACCAAAAAGTATCATCAAGATTTGGTGAAAAAATGTTTGCTGAGATTTCAGCAAACTAGTAGTTTTTTGGAAGCTTGGCAACCCCTTTCAAACGAAAGTGTTTTTCGCCAGTCTCTGCATGGGGTATTTCACGAGGAAACAAACCATAGAGACAGAACTTAGAACTACTTCATTTGGTCAAGTTTCAAGGAGCTAGCACAAACCGTGTTTGATTTAGAATTCCAAACACAGCTATCTACGTAGGAGAAAACAGAGTGAAACCTAAAAATGCAAACTGTTACTGGAAACGAATGCTTCAACCTAGAAGAATAAAAATTGGGCAGCCAAGTGGGATTAGGGAACTGATCATTACCACCAAGTATCATCAAGATTTGGTGAAAAAATGTTTGCTGAGATTTCAGCAAACTAGTAGTTTTTTGGAAGCTTGGCAACCCCTTTCAAGCGAAAGTGTTTTTTGCCAGTCTCTGCATGGGGTTCTCCAAGAGCAAACAAACCATACAGATAGAACTTAGAACTACTTCATTTGGTCAAGTTTCATGGAGCTAGCACAAACTGTGTTTGATTTAGTGTTTCAAACACATCTAACTATATAGCAGAAAACAGAGTGAAACCTAAAAATTCAAACTGTTACTGGAAAGGAATGCTTCAACCTAGAAGAATGAAAATTGGGCAGCCAAGTTGGATTAGTGTACTGATCATTACCACCAGTATCATCAAGATTTGGTGAAAAAATGTTTGCTGAGATTTCAGCAAACTAGTAGTTTTTTGGAAGCTTGGCAACCCCTTTCAAACGAAAATGTTTTTCGCCAGTCTCTGCATGGGGTACTTCAAGAGGAAACAAACCATAGAGATAGAACTTAGAACTACTTCATTTGGTCAAGTTAAAAGGAGCTAGCACAAACCGTGTTTGATTTAGAATTCCAAACACAGCTATCTATGTAGGAGAAAACAGAGTCAAACCTAAAAACTCAATCTGTTACTGGAAACGAATGCTTCAACCTAGAAGAATAAAAATTGGGCAGCCAAGTGGGATTAGTGAACTGATCATTACCACCAAGTATCATCAAGATTTGGTGAAAAAATGTTTGCTGAGATTTCAGCAAACTAGTTGTTTTTTGGAAGCTTGGCAACCCCTTTCAAAGGAAAGTGTTTTTCGCCAGTCTCTGCATGGGGTACTTCAAGAGGAAACAAACCATACCGATAGAACTTAGAACTACTTCATTTGGTCAAGTTTCAAGGAGCTAGCACAAACCGTGTTTGATTTAGAATTCCAAACACAGCTACCTATGTAGGAGAAAACAGAGTGAAACCTAAAAATTCAAACTGTTACTGGAAACGAATACTTCAACCTAGAAGAATAAAAATTGGGCAGCCAAGTGGGATTAGTGAACTGATCATTACCACCAAGTATCATCAAGATTTGGTGAAAAAATGTTTGCTGAGATTTCAGCAAACTAGTAGTTTTTTGGAAGCTTGGCAACCCCTTTCAAACGAAAGTGTTTTTCGCCAGTCTCTGCATGGGGTATTTCACGAGGAAACAAACCATAGAGAGAGAACTTAGAACTACTTTATTTGGTCAAGTTTCAAGGAGCTAGCACAAACCGTGTTTGATTTAGAATTCCAAACACAGCTATCTATGTAGGAGAAAACAGAGTGAAACCTAAAAATTCAAACTGTTACTGGAAACGAATGCTTCAACCTAGAAGAATAAAAATTGGGCAGCCAAGTGGGATTAGTGAACTGATCATTACCACCAAGTATCATCAAGATTTGGTGAAAAAATGTTTGCTGAGATTTCAGCAAACTAGTAGTTTTTTGGAAGCTTGGCAACCCCTTTCAAACAAAAGTGTTTTTCGCCAGTCTCTGCATGGGGTTCTCCAAGAGGAAACAAACCATACAGATAGAACTTAGAACTACTTCATTTGGTCAAGTTTCATGGAGCTAGCACAAACCGTGTTTGATTTAGAGTTTCAAACACATCTAACTATATAGCAGAAAACAGAGTGAAACCTAAAAATTCAAACTGTTACTGGAAACGAATGCTTCAACCTAGAAGAATAAAAATTGGGCAGCCAAGTGGGCTCAGTGAACTGATCATTACCACCAAGTATCATCAAGATTTGGTGAAAAAATGTTTGCTGAGATTTCAGCAAACAAGTAGTTTTTTGGAAGCTTGGCAACCCCTTTCAAACGAAAGGCTTTTTCGCCAGTCTCTGCATGGGGTACTTCAAGAGGAAACAAACCATAGAGATAGAACTTAGAACTACTTCATTTGGTCAAGTTTCAAGGAGCTAGCACAAACCGTGTTTATTTAGAATTCCAAACACAGCTATCTATGTAGGAGAAAACAGAGTCAAACCAAAAAATTCAAACTGTTACTGGAAACGAATGCTTCAACCTAGAAGAATGAAAATTGGGCAGCCAAGTGGGATTAGTGAACTGATCATTACCACCAAGTATCATCCAGATTTCGTGAAAAAATGTTTGCTGAGATTTCAGCAAACTAGTAGTTTTTTGGAAGCTTGGCAACCCCTTTCAAACGAAAGTGTTTTTTGCCAGTCTCTGCATGGGGTACTTCAAGAGGAAACAAACCATAGAGATAGAACTTAGAACTACTTCATTTGGTCAAGTTTCATGGAGCTAGCACAAACCGTGTTTGATTTAGTGTTTCAAACACATCTAACTATATAGCAGAAAACAGAGTGAAACCTAAAAATTCAAACTGTTACTGGAAAGGAATGCTTCAACCTAGAAGAATGAAAATTGGGCAGCCAAGTTGGATTAGTGTACTGATCATTACCACCACGTATCATCAAGATTTGGTGAAAAAATGTTTGCTGAGATTTCAGCAAACTAGTAGTTTTTTGGAAGCTTGGCAACCCCGTTCAAACGAAAGTGTTTTTCGCCAGTCTCTGCATGGGGTACTTCAAGAGGAAACAAACCATAGAGATAGAACTTAGAACTACTTCATTTGGTCAAGTTTCAAGGAGCTAGCACAAACCGTGTTTGATTTAGAATTCCAAACACAGCTATCTATGTAGGAGAAAACAGAGTCAAACCTAAAAACTCAATCTGTTACTGGAAACGAATGCTTCAACCTAGAAGAATAAAAATTGGGCAGCCAAGTGGGATTAGTGAACTGATCATTACCACCAAGTATCATCAAGATTTGGTGAAAAAATGTTTGCTGTGATTTCAGCAAACTAGTTGTTTTTTGGAAGCTTGGCAACCCCTTTCAAACGAAAGTGTTTTTCGCCAGTCTCTGCATGGGGTACTTCAAGAGGAAACAAACCATACCGATAGAACTTAGAACTACTTCATTTGGTCAAGTTTCAAGGAGCTAGCACAAACCGTGTTTGATTTAGAATTCCAAACACAGCTACCTATGTAGGAGAAAACAGAGTGAAACCTAAAAATTCAAACTGTTACTGGAAACGAATACTTCAACCTAGAAGAATAAAAATTGGGCAGCCAAGTGGGATTAGTGAACTGATCATTACCAAAAAGTATCATCAAGATTTGGTGAAAAAATGTTTGCTGAGATTTCAGCAAACTAGTAGTTTTTTGGAAGCTTGGCAACCCCTTTCAAACGAAAGTGTTTTTCGCCAGTCTCTGCATGGGGTATTTCACGAGGAAACAAACCATAGAGAGAGAACTTAGAACTACTTCATTTGGTCAAGTTTCAAGGAGCTAGCACAAACCGTGTTTGATTTAGAATTCCAAACACAGCTATCTACGTAGGAGAAAACAGAGTGAAACCTAAAAATTCAAACTGTTACTGGAAACGAATGCTTCAACCTAGAAGAATAAAAATTGGGCAGCCAAGTGGGATTAGGGAACTGATCATTACCACCAAGTATCATCAAGATTTGGTGAAAAAATGTTTGCTGAGATTTCAGCAAACTAGTAGTTTTTTGGAAGCTTGGCAACCCCTTTCAAGCGAAAGTGTTTTTTGCCAGTCTCTGCATGGGGTTCTCCAAGAGCAAACAAACCATACAGATAGAACTTAGAACTACTTCATTTGGTCAAGTTTCATGGAGCTAGCACAAACTGTGTTTGATTTAGTGTTTCAAACACATCTAACTATATAGCAGAAAACAGAGTGAAACCTAAAAATTCAAACTGTTACTGGAAAGGAATGCTTCAACCTAGAAGAATGAAAATTGGGCAGCCAAGTTGGATTAGTGTACTGATCATTACCACCAAGTATCATCAAGATTTGGTGAAAAAATGTTTGCTGAGATTTCAGCAAACTAGTAGTTTTTTGGAAGCTTGGCAACCCCTTTCAAACGAAAGTGTTTTTCGCCAGTCTCTGCATGGGGTACTTCAAGAGGAAACAAACCATAGAGATAGAACTTAGAACTACTTCATTTGGTCAAGTTAAAAGGAGCTAGCACAAACCGTGTTTGATTTAGAATTCCAAACACAGCTATCTATGTAGGAGAAAACAGAGTCAAACCTAAAAACTCAATCTGTTACTGGAAACGAATGCTTCAACCTAGAAGAATAAAAATTGGGCAGCCAAGTGGGATTAGTGAACTGATCATTACCACCAAGTATCATCAAGATTTGGTGAAAAAATGTTTGCTGAGATTTCAGCAAACTAGTTGTTTTTTGGAAGCTTGGCAACCCCTTTCAAACGAAAGTGTTTTTCGCCAGTCTCTGCATGGGGTACTTCAAGAGGAAACAAACCATACCGATAGAACTTAGAACTACTTCATTTGGTCAAGTTTCAAGGAGCTAGCACAAACCGTGTTTGATTTAGAATTCCAAACACAGCTACCTATGTAGGAGAAAACAGAGTGAAACCTAAAAATTCAAACTGTTACTGGAAACGAATACTTCAACCTAGAAGAATAAAAATTGGGCAGCCAAGTGGGATTAGTGAACTGATCATTACCACCAAGTATCATCAAGATTTGGTGAAAAAATGTTTGCTGAGATTTCAGCAAACTAGTAGTTTTTTGGAAGCTTGGCAACCCCTTTCAAACGAAAGTGTTTTTCGCCAGTCTCTGCATGGGGTATTTCACGAGGAAACAAACCATAGAGAGAGAACTTAGAACTACTTTATTTGGTCAAGTTTCAAGGAGCTAGCACAAACCGTGTTTGATTTAGAATTCTAAACACAGCTATCTACGTAGGAGAAAACAGAGTGAAACCTAAAAATTCAAACTGTTACTGGAAACGAATGCTTCAACCTAGAAGAATAAAAATTGGGCAGCCAAGTGGGATTAGTGAACTGATCATTACCACCAAGTATCATCAAGATTTGGTGAAAAAATGTTTGCTGAGATTTCAGCAAACTAGTAGTTTTTTGGAAGCTTGGCAACCCCTTTCAAGCGAAAGTGTTTTTTGCCAGTCTCTGCATGGGGTACTTCAAGAGGAAACAAACCATACAGATAGAACTTAGAACTACTTCATTTGGTCAAGTTTCATGGAGCTAGCACAAACCGTGTTTGATTTAGAGTTTCAAAAACATCTAACTATATAGCAGAAAACAGAGTGAAACCTAAAAATTCAAACTGTTACTGGAAACGAATGCTTGCTTCAACCTAGAAGAATAAAAATTGGGCAGCCAAGTGGGATTAGTGAACTGATCATTACCACCAAGTATCATCAAGTTTTGGTGAAAAAATGTTTGCTGAGATTTCAGCAAACTAGTAGTTTTTTGGAAGCTTGGCAACCCCTTTCAAACAAAAGTGTTTTTCGCCAGTCTCTGCATGGGGTTCTCCAAGAGGAAACAAACCATACAGATAGAACTTAGAACTACTTCATTTGGTCAAGTTTCATGGAGCTAGCACAAACCGTGTTTGATTTAGAGTTTCAAACACATCTAACTATATAGCAGAAAACAGAGTGAAACCTAAAAATTCAAACTGTTACTGGAAACGAATGCTTCAACCTAGAAGAATAAAAATTGGGCAGCCAAGTGGGCTTAGTGAACTGATCATTACCACCAAGTATCATCAAGATTTGGTGAAAAAATGTTTGCTGAGATTTCAGCAAACAAGTAGTTTTTTGGAAGCTTGGCAACCCCTGTCAAACGAAAGGCTTTTTCGCCAGTCTCTGCATGGGGTACTTCAAGAGGAAACAAACCATAGAGATAGAACTTAGAACTACTTCATTTGGTCAAGTTTCAAGGAGCTAGAACAAACCGTGGATATTTAGAATTCCAAACACAGCTATCTATGTAGGAGAAAACAGAGTCAAACCTAAAAATTCAAACTGTTACTGGAAACGAATGCTTCAACCTAGAAGAATAAAAATTGGGCAGCCAAGTGGGATTAGTGAACTGATCATTACCACCAAGTATCATCAAGATTTGGTGAAAAAATGTTTGCTGAGATTTCAGCAAACTAGTAGTTTTTTTGGATGCTTGGCAACCCCTTTCAAACGAAAGTGTTTTTCGCCAGTTCTGCATGGGGTACGTCAAGAGGAAACAAACCATACCGATAGAACTTAGAACTACTTCATTTGGTCAAGTTTCAAGGAGCTAGCACAAACCGTGTTTGATTTAGAATTCCAAACACAGCTATCTATGTAGGAGAAAACAGAGTGAAACCTAAAAATTCAAACTGTTACTGGAAACGAATGCTTCAACCTAGAAGAATAAAAATTGGGCAGCCAAGTGGGATTAGTGAACTGATCATTACCACCAAGTATCATCAAGATTTGGTGAAAAAATGTTTGCTGAGATTTCAGCAAACAAGTAGTTTTTTGGAAGCTTGGCAACCCCTTTCAAACGAAAGGCTTTTTCGCCAGTCTCTGCATGGGGTACTTCAAGAGGAAACAAACCATAGAGATAGAACTTAGAACTACTTCATTTGGTCAAGTTTCAAGGAGCTAGAACAAACCGTGTTTATTTAGAATTCCAAACAGAGCTATCTATGTAGGAGAAAACAGAGTCAAACCTAAAAATTTAAACTGTTACTGGAAACGAATGCTTCAACCTAGAAGAATAAAAATTGGGCAGCCAAGTGGGATTAGTGAACTGATCATTACCACCAAGTATCATCAAGATTTGGTGAAAAAATGTTTGCTGAGATTTCAGCAAACTAGTAGTTTTTTGGATGCTTGGCAACCCCTTTCAAACGAAAGTGTTTTTCGCAAGTTCTGCATGGGGTACTTCAAGAGGAAACAAACCATAGAGATAGAACTTAGAATTACTTCATTTGGTTAAGTTTCAAGGAGCTAGCACAAACCGTGTTTGATTTAGAATTCCAAACACAGCTATCTATGTAGGAGAAAACAGAGTGAAACCTAAAAATTCAAACTGTTACTGGAAACGAATGCTTCAACCTAGAAGAATAAAAATTGGGCAGCCAAGTGGGATTAGTGAACTGATCATTACCACCAAGTATCATCAAGATTTGGTGAAAAAATGTTTGCTGAGATTTCAGCAAACTAGTAGTTTTCTGGAAGCTTGGCAACCCCTTTCAAAGGAAAGTGTTTTTCGCCAGTCTCTGCATGGGGTACTTCAAGAGGAAACAAACCATACAGATAGAACTTAGAACTACTTCATTTGGTCAAGTTTCATGGAGCTAGCACAAACCGTGTTTGATTTAGAGTTTCAAACACATCTAACTATATAGCAGTAAACAGAGTGAAACCTAAAAATTCAAACTGTTACTGGAAACGAATGCTTCAACCTAGAAGAATAAAAATTGGGCAGCCAAGTGGGATTAGTGAACTGATCATTACCACCAAGTATCATCAAGATTTGGTGAAAAAAATGTTTGCTGAGATTTCAGCAAACTAGTAGTTTTTTGGAAGCTTTGCAACCGCTTTCAAACGAAAGTGTTTTTCGCCAGTCTCTTCATGGGGTACTTCAAGAAGAAACAAACCATAGAGATAGAACTTAGAACTATTTCATTTGGTCAAGTTTCAAAAAGCTAGCACAAACCGTGTTTGATTTACAATTCCAAACCCAGCTATCTATGTAGGAGAAAACAGGGTGAAACCTAAAAATTCAAACTGTTATTGTAAACGAATGGTTCAACCTAGAAGAATACAAATTGGGCAGCCAAGTGGGATTATTGTACTGATCATTACCACCAAGTATCATGAAGATTTGGTGAAAAAATGTTTGCTGAGATTTCAGCAAACTAGTAGTTTTTTGGAAGCTTGGCAACCCCTTTCAAGCGAAAGTGTTTTTCGCCAGTCTCTGCATGGGGTACTTCAAGAGGAAACAAACCATAGAGATAGAACTTAGAACTACTTCATTTGGTCAAGTTTCAAGAAGCTACCACAAACCGTGTTTGATTTAGTGTTTCAAACACATCTAACTATATAGCAGAAAACAGAGTGAAACCTAAAAATTCAAACTGTTACTGGAAAGGAATGCTTCAACCTAGAAGAATGAAAATTGGTCAGCCAAGTTGGATTAGTGAACTGATCATTACCACCAAGTATCATCAAGTTTTGGTGAAAAAATGTTTGCTGAGATTTCAGCAAACTAGTAGTTTTTTGGAAGCTTGGCAACCCCTTTCAAACAAAAGTGTTTTTCGCCAGTCTCTGCATGGGGTTCTCCAAGAGGAAACAAACCATACAGATAGAACTTAGAACTACTTCATTTGGTCAAGTTTCATGGAGCTAGCACAAACCGTGTTTGATTTAGAGTTTCAAACACATCTAACTATATAGCAGAAAACAGAGTGAAACCTAAAAATTCAAACTGTTACTGGAAACGAATGCTTCAACCTAGAAGAATAAAAATTGGGCAGCCAAGTGGGCTCAGTGAACTGATCATTACCACCAAGTATCATCAAGATTTGGTGAAAAAATGTTTGCTGAGATTTCAGCAAACTGGTAGTTTTTTGGAAGCTTGGCAACCACTTTCAAATGAAAGTGTTTTTCGCCAGTCTCTGCATGGGGTACTTCAAGAGGAAACAAATCATAGAGATAGAACTTAGAACTACTTCATTTGGTCAAGTTTCAAGGAGCTAGTACAAACCGTGTTTGATTTAGAATTCCAAACACAGCTATCTATGTAGGAGAAAACAGAGTGAAACCTAAAAATTCAAACTGTTACTGGAAACGAATGCTTCAACCTAGAAGAATAAAAATTGGGCAGCCAAGTGGGATTAGTGAACTGATCATTCCCACCAAGTATCATCCAGATTTGGTGAAAAAATATTTGCTGAGATTTCAGCAAACTAGTAGTTTTTTGGAAGCTTGGCAACCCCTTTCAAACGAAAGTGTTTTTCGCCAGTCTCTGCATGGGGTATTTCACGAGGAAACAAACCATAGAGATAGAACTTAGAACTACTTCATTTGGTCAAGTTTCAAGGAGCTAGCACAAACCGTGTTTGATTTAGAATTCCAAACACAGCTATCTACGTAGGAGAAAACAGAGTGACACCTAAAAATTCAAACTGTTACTGGAAACGAATGCTTCAACCTAGAAGAATAAAAATTGGGCAGCCAAGTGGGATTAGTGAACTGATCATTACCACCAAGTATCATCAAGATTTGGTGAAAAAATGTTTGCTGAGATTTCAGCAAACTAGTAGTTTTTTGGAAGCTTGGCAACCCCTTTCAAGCGAAAGTGTTTTTTGCCAGTCTCTGCATGGGGTATTTCACGAGTAAACAAACCATACAGATAGAACTTAGAACTACTTCATTTGGTCAAGTTTCATGGAGCTAGCACAAACCGTGTTTGATTTAGAGTTTCAAACACATGTAACTATATAGCAGAAAACAGAGTGAAACCTAAAAATTCAAACTGTTACTGGAAACGAATGCTTCAACCTAGAAGAATAAAAATTGGGCAGCCAAGTGGGCTTAGTGAACTCTCATTACCACCAAGTATCATCAAGATTTGGTGAAAAAATGTTTGCTGATATTTCAGCAAACAAGTAGTTTTTTGGAAGCTTGGCAACCCCTTTCAAACGAAAGGCTTTTTCACCAGTCCTTGCATGGGGTACTTCAAGAGGAAACAAACCATAGAGATAGAACTTAGAACTACTTCATTTGGTCAAGTTTCAAGGAGCTAGAACAAACCGTGTTTATTTAGAATTCCAAACACAGCTATCTATGTAGGAGAAAACAGAGTCAAACCTAAAAATTCAAACTGTTACTGGAAACGAATGCTTCAACCTAGAAGAATAAAAATTGGGCAGCCAAGTGGGATTAGTGAACTGATCATTACCACCAAGTATCATCAAGATTTGGTGAAAAAATGTTTGCTGAGATTTCAGCAAACTAGTAGTTTTTTGGATGCTTGGCAACCCCTTTCAAACGAAAGTGTTTTTCGCCAGTTCTGCATGGGGTACTTCAAGAGGAAACAAACCATACCGATAGAACTTAGAACTACTTCATTTGGTCAAGTTTCAAGGAGCTAGCACAAACCGTGTTTGATTTAGAATTCCAAACACAGCTATCTATGTAGGAGAAAACAGAGTGAAACCTAAAAATTCAAACTGTTACTGGAAACGAATGCTTCAACCTAGAAGAATAAAAATCGGGCAGCCAAGTGGGATTAGTGAACTGATCATTACCACCAAGTATGATCAAGATTTGGTGAAAAAATGTCTGCTGAGATTTCAGCAAACTAGTAGTTTTATGGAAGCTTGGCAACCCCTTTCAAACGAAAGTGATTTTCGCCAGTCTCTGCATGGGGTACTTCACGAGGAAACAAACCATAGAGAGAGAACTTAGAACTACTTCATTTGGTCAAGTTTCAAGAAGCTAGCACAAACCGTGTTTGACTTAGAATTCCAAACACAGCTATCTATGTAGGAGAAAACAGAGTGAAACCTAAAAATTCAAACTGTTACTGGAAACGAATGCTTCAACCTAGAAGAATAAAAATTGGGCAGCCAAGTGGGATTAGTGAACTGATCATTACCACCAAGTATCATCAAGATTTGGTGAAAAAATGTTTGCTGAGATTTCAGCAAACTAGTAGTTTTTTGGAAGCTTGGCCACCCCTTTCAAACAAAAGTGTTTTTCGCCAGTCTCTGCATGGGGTTCTCCAAGAGGAAACAAACCATACAGATAGAACTTAGAACTACTTCATTTGGTCAAGTTTCATGGAGCTAGCACAAACCGTGTTTGATTTAGAGTTTCAAACACATCTAACTATATAGCAGAAAACAGAGTGAAACCTAAAAATTCAAACTGTTACTGGAAACGAATGATTCAACCTAGAAGAATAAAAATTGGGCAGCCAAGTGGGCTCAGTGAACTGATCATTACCACCAAGTATCATCAAGATTTGGTGAAAAAATGTTTGCTGAGATTTCAGCAAACAAGTAGTTTTTTGGAAGCTTGGCAACCACTTTCAAATGAAAGTGTTTTTCGCCAGTCTCTGCATGGGGTACTTCAAGAGGAAACAAACCATACAGATAGAACTTAGAACTACTTCATTTGGTCAAGTTTCAAGGAGCTAGCACAAACCGTGTTTATTTAGAATTCCAAACACAGCTATCTATGTAGACGAAAACAGAGTGAAACCAAAAAATTCAAACTGTTACTGGAAACGAATGCTTCAACCTAGAAGAATACAAATTGGGCAGCCAAGTGGGATTAGTGAGGTGATCATTACCACCAAGTATCCTCCAGATTTGGTGAAAAAATGTTTGCTGAGATTTCAGGAAACAAGTAGTTTTGTGGAAGCTTGGCAAACCCTTTCTAACAAAAGGCTTTTTCGCCAGTCTCTGCATGGGGTACTTCAAGAGGAAACAAACCATAGAGATAGAACTTAGAACTACTTCATTTGGTCAAGTTTCAAGGAGCTAGCACAAACCGTGTTTGATTTAGAATTGGAAACACAGCTATCTATGTAAAAGAAATCAGAGTGAAACCTAAAAATTCAAACTGTTACTGGAAACGAATGCTTCAACCTTGAAGAATAAAAATTGGGCAGCCAAGTGGGATTAGTGAACTGATCATTACCACCAAGTATGATCAAGATTTGGTGAAAAAATGTCTGCTGAGATTTCAGCAAACTAGTAGTTTTATGGAAGCTTGGCAACCCCTTTCAAACGAAAGTGATTTTCGCCAGTCTCTGCATGGGGTACTTCACGAGGAAACAAACCATAGAGAGAGAACTTAGAACTACTTCATTTGGTCAAGTTTCAAGAAGCTAGCACAAACCGTGTTTGACTTAGAATTCCAAACACAGCTATCTATGTAGGAGAAAACAGAGTGAAACCTAAAAATTCAAACTGTTACTGGAAACGAATGCTTCAACCTAGAAGAATAAAAATTGGGCAGCCAAGTGGGATTAGTGAACTGATCATTACCACCAAGTATCATCAAGATTTGGTGAAAAAATGTTTGCTGAGATTTCAGCAAACTAGTAGTTTTTTGGAAGCTTGGCCACCCCTTTCAAACAAAAGTGTTTTTCGCCAGTCTCTGCATGGGGTTCTCCAAGAGGAAACAAACCATACAGATAGAACTTAGAACTACTTCATTTGGTCAAGTTTCATGGAGCTAGCACAAACCGTGTTTGATTTAGAGTTTCAAACACATCTAACTATATAGCAGAAAACAGAGTGAAACCTAAAAATTCAAACTGTTACTGGAAACGAATGATTCAACCTAGAAGAATAAAAATTGGGCAGCCAAGTGGGCTCAGTGAACTGATCATTACCACCAAGTATCATCAAGATTTGGTGAAAAAATGTTTGCTGAGATTTCAGCAAACAAGTAGTTTTTTGGAAGCTTGGCAACCACTTTCAAATGAAAGTGTTTTTCGCCAGTCTCTGCATGGGGTACTTCAAGAGGAAACAAACCATACAGATAGAACTTAGAACTACTTCATTTGGTCAAGTTTCAAGGAGCTAGCACAAACCGTGTTTATTTAGAATTCCAAACACAGCTATCTATGTAGACGAAAACAGAGTGAAACCAAAAAATTCAAACTGTTACTGGAAACGAATGCTTCAACCTAGAAGAATACAAATTGGGCAGCCAAGTGGGATTAGTGAGCTGATCATTACCACCAAGTATCCTCCAGATTTGGTGAAAAAATGTTTGCTGAGATTTCAGGAAACAAGTAGTTTTGTGGAAGCTTGGCAAACCCTTTCTAACGAAAGGCTTTTTCGCCAGTCTCTGCATGGGGTACTTCAAGAGGAAACAAACCATAGAGATAGAACTTAGAACTACTTCATTTGGTCAAGTTTCAAGGAGCTAGCACAAACCGTGTTTGATTTAGAATTGGAAACACAGCTATCTATGTAAAAGAAATCAGAGTGAAACCTAAAAATTCAAACTGTTACTGGAAACGAATGCTTCAACCTAGAAGAATGAAAATTTGGCATCCAAGTGGGATTAGTGAACTGATCATTACCCCCAAGTATCATCAAGATTTGGTGAAAAAAATGTTTGCTGAGATTTCAGCAAACTAGTAGTTTTTTGGAATCTTGGCAACCCCTTTCAAACGAAAGTATTTTTCGCCAGTCTCTGCATGGGGTACTTCAAGAGGAAACAATTCATAGAGAAAGAACTTAAACTACTTCATTTGGTTAAGTTTCAAGGAGCTAGTACAAACCGTGTTTGATTTAGAATTCCAAACACAGCTATCTATGTAGGAGAAAACAGAGTGAAACCTAAAAATTCAAACTGTTACTGGAAACGAATGCTTCAAACTAGAAGAATACAAATTGGGAAGCCAAGTGGGATTAGTGAACTGATCATTACCACCAAATATAATCAAGATTTGGTGAAAAAATGTTTGCTGAGTTTTCAGCAAACTAGTTGTTTTTTGGAAGCTTGGCAACCCCTTTCAAACGAAAGTTTTTTTCGCCAGTATCTGCATGGGGTTCTCCAAGAGGAAACAAACCATACAGATAGAACTTAGAACTACTTCATTTGGTCAAGTTTCATGGAGCTAGCACAAACCGTGTTTGATTTAGAGTTTCAAACACATCTAACTATATAGCAAAAAACAGAGTGAAACCTAAAAACTCAAACTGTTACTGGAAACGAATGCTTCAACCTAGAAAAAAAAAATTGGGCAGCCAAGTGGGCTTAGTGAACTGATCATTACCACCAAGTATCATCAAGATTTGGTGACAAAATGTTTGCTGAGATTTCAGCAAACTAGTAGTTTTTTAGAAGCTTCGCAACCCCTTTCAAACGAAAGGGTTTTTCGCCAGTCTCTGCATGGGGTACTTCAAGAGGAAACAAACCATAGAGATAGAACTTAGAACTACTTCATTTGGTCAAGTTTCAAGGAGCTAGCACAAACCGTGTTTGATTTAGAATTCCAAACACAGCTATCTATGTAAAAGAAAACAGAGTGAAACCTAAAAATTCAAACTGTTACTGGAAACGAATGCTTCAACCTAGAAGAATGAAAATTGGGCAGCCAAGTGGGATTAGTGAACTGATCATTACCACCAAGTATCATCCAGATTTGGTGAAAAAATGTATGCTGAGATTTCAGCAAACTAGTAGTTTTTTGGAAGCTTGGCAACCTCTTTCAAACGAAAGTGTTTTTCGCCAGTCTCTGCATGGGGTACTTCAAGAGGAAACAAACCATACAGATAGAGCTTAGAACTACTTCATTTGGTCAAGTTTCAAGGAGCTAGCACAAACCGTGTTTCATTTAGGCTTTCAAACACTTCTAACTATATAGCAGAAAACAGAGTGAAACCTAAAAATTCAAACTGTTACTGGAAACGAATGCTTCAACCTAGAAGAATAAAAATTGGGCAGCCAAGTGGGATTAGTGAACTGATCATTACCACCAAGTATCATCAAGATTTTGTGAAAAAATGTTTGCTGAGATTTCAGCAAACTAGTAGTTTTTTGGAAGCTTGGCAACCCCTTTCAAACGAAAGTGTTTTTCGCCAGTCTCTGCATGGGGTACTTCAAGAGGAAACAAACCATAGAGATAGAACTTAGAACTACTTCATTTGGTCAAGTTTCATGGAGCTAGCACAAACCGTGTTTGATTTAGAGTTTCAAACACATCTAACTATATAGCAGAAAACAGAGTGAAACCTAAAAATTCAAAGTGTTAGTGGAAACGAACGCTTGATCCTAGATGAGTGAAAATTGGGCAGCCAAGTGGGATTAGTGAACTGATCATTACCACCAAGTATCATCAAGATTTAGTGAAAAAATGTTTGCTGAGATTTCAGCAAACTAGTAGTTTTTTGGAAGCTTGGCAACCCCTTTCAAACGAAAGTGTTTTTCGCCAGTCTCTGCATGGGGTATTTCAAGAGGAAACAAGCCATAGAGAGAGAACTTAGAACTACTTCATTTGGTCAAGTTTCATGGAGCTAGCACAAACCGTGTTTGATTTAGAGTTTCAAACACATCTAACTATATAGCAGAAAACAGAGTGAAACCTAAAAATTCAAACTGTTACTGGATACGAATGCTTCAACCTAGAAAAATAAAAATTGGGCAGCCAAGTGGGCTTAGTGAACTGATCATTACCACCAAGTATCATCAAGATTTGGTGAAAAAATGTTTGCTGAGATTTCAGCAAACAAGTAGTTTTTTGGAAGCTTGGCAACCCCTTTCAAACGAAAGGCTTTTTCGCCAGTCTCTGCATGGGTTCTCCAAGAGGAAAAAAAACATACAGATAGAACTTAGAACTACTTCATTTGGTCAAGTTTCATGGAGCTAGCACAAACCGTGTTTGATTTAGAGTTTCAAACACATCTAACTATATAGCAGAAAACAGAGTGAAACCTAAAAATTCAAACTGTTACTGGAAACGAATGCTTCAACCTAGAAGAATAAAAATTGGGCAGCCAAGTGGGCTTAGTGAACTGATCATTACCACCAAGTATCATCAAGATTTGGTGAAAAAATGTTTGCTGAGATTTCAGCAAACAAGTAGTTTTTTGGAAGCTTGGCAACCCCTTTCAAACGAAAGGATTTTTCGCCAGTCTCTGCATGGGGTACTTCAAGAGGAAACAAACCATAGAGATAGAACTTAGAACTACTTCATTTGGTCAAGTTTCAAGGAGCTAGCAAAAACCGTGTTTGATGTAGAATTCGAAACACAGCTATCTATGTAAAAGAAATCAGAGTGAAACCTAAAAATTCAAACTGTTACTGGAAACGAATGCTTCAACCTAGAAGAATAAAAATTGGGCAGCAAAGTTGGATTATTGTACTGATCATTATCACCAAGTATCATCAAGATTTGGTGAAAAAATGTTTGCTGAGACTTCAGCAAACTAGTAGTTTTTTGGAAGCTTGGCAACCCCTTTCAAACGAAAGTGTTTTTCGCCAGTCTCTGCATGGGGTACTTCAAGAGGAAACAAACCATAGAGATAGAACTTAGAACTACTTCATTTGGTCAAGTTTCAAGGAGCTAGCACAAACCGTGTTTATTTAGAATTCCAAACACAGCTATCTATATAGACGAAAACAGAGTGAAACCCAAAAATTCAAACTGTTACTGGAAACGAATGCTTCAACCTAGAAGAATGAAAATTGGGCAGCCAAGTGGGATTAGTGAACTGATCATTACCACCATGTATCATCAAGATTTGGTGAAAAAATGTATGCTGAGATTTCAGCAAACTAGTAGTTTTTTGGAAGCTTGGCAACCCCTTTCAAACGAAAGTGTTTTTCGCCAGTCTCTGCATGGGGTTCTCCAAGAGGAAACAAACCATACAGATAGAACTTAGAACTACTTCATTTGTTCAAGTTTCAAGGAACTAGCACAAACCGTGTTTGATTTAGAATTCCAAACACAGCTATCTATGTAGGAGAAAACACAATGAAACCTAAAAATTCAAACTGTTACTGGAAACGAATGCTTCAACCTAGAAGAATACAAATTGGGCAGCCAAGTTGGATTAGTGAACTGATCATTACCACCAAGTATCATCAAGATTTAGTGAAAAAATGTTTGCTGAGATTTCAGCAAACTAGTAGTTTTTTGGAAGCTTGGCAACCCCTTTCAAACGAAAGTTTTTTTCGCCAGTCTCTGCATGGGGTATTTCAAGAGGAAACAAGCCATAGAGAGAGAACTTAGAACTACTTCATTTGGTCAAGTTTCATGGAGCTAGCACAAACCGTGTTTGATTTAGAGTTTCAAACACATCTAACTATATAGCAGAAAACAGAGTGAAACCTAAAAATTCAAACTGTTACTGGATACGAATGCTTCAACCTAGAAAAATAAAAATTGGGCAGCCAAGTGGGCTTAGTGAACTGATCATTACCACCAAGTATCATCAAGATTTGGTGAAAAAATGTTTGCTGAGATTTCAGCAAACAAGTAGTTTTTTGGAAGCTTGGCAACCCCTTTCAAACGAAAGGCTTTTTCGCCAGTCTCTGCATGGGTTCTCCAAGAGGAAAAAAAACATACAGATAGAACTTAGAACTACTTCATTTGGTCAAGTTTCATGGAGCTAGCACAAACCGTGTTTGATTTAGAGTTTCAAACACATCTAATTATATAGCAGAAAACAGAGTGAAACCTAAAAATTCAAACTGTTACTGGAAACGAATGCTTCAACCTAGAAGAATAAAAATTGGGCAGCCAAGTGGGCTTAGTGAACTGATCATTACCACCAAGTATCATCAAGATTTGGTGAAAAAATGTTTGCTGAGATTTCAGCAAACAAGTAGTTTTTTGGAAGCTTGGCAACCCCTTTCAAACGAAAGGATTTTTCGCCAGTCTCTGCATGGGGTACTTCAAGAGGAAACAAACCATAGAGATAGAACTTAGAACTACTTCATTTGGTCAAGTTTCAAGGAGCTAGCAAAAACCGTGTTTGATGTAGAATTCGAAACACAGCTATCTATGTAAAAGAAATCAGAGTGAAACCTAAAAATTCAAACTGTTACTGGAAACGAATGCTTCAACCTAGAAGAATAAAAATTGGGCAGCAAAGTTGGATTATTGTACTGATCATTATCACCAAGTATCATCAAGATTTGGTGAAAAAATGTTTGCTGAGACTTCAGCAAACTAGTAGTTTTTTGGAAGCTTGGCAACCCCTTTCAAACGAAAGTGTTTTTCGCCAGTCTCTGCACGGGGTACTTCAAGAGGAAACAAACCATAGAGATAGAACTTAGAACTACTTCATTTGGTCAAGTTTCAAGGAGCTAGCACAAACCGTGTTTATTTAGAATTCCAAACACAGCTATCTATATAGACGAAAACAGAGTGAAACCCAAAAATTCAAACTGTTACTGGAAACGAATGCTTCAACCTAGAAGAATGAAAATTGGGCAGCCAAGTGGGATTAGTGAACTGATCATTACCACCATGTATCATCAAGATTTGGTGAAAAAATGTATGCTGAGATTTCAGCAAACTAGTAGTTTTTTGGAAGCTTGGCAACCCCTTTCAAACGAAAGTGTTTTTCGCCAGTCTCTGCATGGGGTTCTCCAAGAGGAAACAAACCATACAGATAGAACTTAGAACTACTTCATTTGTTCAAGTTTCAAGGAACTAGCACAAACCGTGTTTGATTTAGAATTCCAAACACAGCTATCTATGTAGGAGAAAACACAATGAAACCTAAAAATTCAAACTGTTACTGGAAACGAATGCTTCAACCTAGAAGAATACAAATTGGGCAGCCAAGTTGGATTAGTGAACTGATCATTACCACCAAGTATCATCAAGATTTGGTGAAAAAATGTTTGCTGAGATTTCAGCAAACTAGTAGTTTTTTGGAAGCTTGGCAACCCCTTTCAAATGAAAGTGTTTTTCGCCAGTCTCTGCATGGGGTTCTAAAAGAGTAAACAAACCATACAGATAGAACTTAGAACTACTTCATTTGGTCAAGTTTCATGGAGCTAGCACAAACCTTTTTTGATTTAGAGTTTCAAACACATCTAACTATATAGCAGAAAACAGAGTGAAACCTAAAAATTCAAAGTGTTACTGGAAACGAATGCTTCAACCTAGAAAAGAAAAATTGGGCAGCCAAGTGGGCTTAGTGAACTGATCATTACCACCAAGTATCATCAAGATTTGGTGAAAAAATGTTTGCTGTGATTTCAGCAAACTAGTAGTTTTTTGGAAGCTTCGCAACCCCTTTCAAACCAAAGGGTTTTTCGCCAGTCTCTGCATGGGGTACTTCAAGAGGAAACAAACCATAGAGATAGAACTTAGAACTACTTCATTTGGTCAAGTTTCAAGGAACTAGCACAAACCGTGTTTGATTTAGAATTCCAAACACAGCTATCTATGTAAAAGAAAACAGAGTGAAACCTAAAAATTCAAACTGTTACTGGAAACGAATGCTTCAACCTAGAAGAATAAAAATTGGGCAGCCAAGTTGGATTAGTGTACTGATCATTACTACCAAGTATCATCAAGATTCGGTGAAAAAATGTTTGCTGAGATTTCAGCAAACTAGAGGTTTGCTGGAAGCTTGGCAACCCCTTTCAAACGAAAGTGTTTTTCGCCAGTCTCTGCATGGGGTACTTCAAGAGGAAACAAACCATAGAGATAGAACTTAGAACTACTTCATTTGGTCAAGTTTCAAAAAGCTAGCACAAACCGTGTTTATTTAGAATTCCAAACACAGCTATCTATGTAGGCGAAAACAGAATGAAACCAAAAAATTCAAACTCTTACTGGAAACGAATGCTTCAACCTAGAAGAATGAAAATTGGGCAGCCAAGTGGGATTAGTGAACTGATCATTACCACCACGTATCACCCAGATTTGGTGAAAAAATGTTTGCTGAGATTTCAGCAAACTAGTAGTTTTTTGGAAGCTTGGCAACCCCTTTCAAACGAAAGTGTTTTTCGCCAGTCTCTCCATGGGGTACTTCAAGAGGAAACAAACCATACAGATAGAACTTAGAACTACTTCATTTGGTCAAGTTTCATGGAGCTAGCACAAACCGTGTTTGATTTAGAGTTTCAAACACATCTAACTATATATCAGAAAACAGTGTGAAACCTAAAAATTCAAACTGTTACTGGAAACGAATGCTTCAACCTAGAAGAATAAAAATTGGGCAGCCAAGTGGGATTAGTGAACTGATCATTACCACCAAGTATCATCAAGATTTGGTGAAAAAATGTTTGCTGAGATTTCAGCAAACTAGTAGTTTTTTGGAAGCTTGGCAACCCCTTTCAAACGAAAGTGTTTTTCGCCAGTCTCTGCATGGGGTACTTAAAGAAGAAACAAACCATAGAGATAGAACTTAGAACTACTTCATTTGGTCAAGTTTCAAAAAGCTAGCACAAACCGTGTTTGATTTAGAATTCTAAACACAGCTATCTATGTAGGAGAAAACAGGGTGAAACCTAAAAATTCAAATGTTACTGGAAACGAATGCTTCAACCTAGAAGAAAAAAAATTGGGCAGCCAAGTGGGATTAGTGAACTGATCATTACCACCAAGTATCATCAAGATTTGGTGAAAAAATGTTTGCTGAGATTTCAGCAAACTAGTAGTTTTTTGGAAGCTTGGCAACCCCTTTCAAACGAAAGTGTTTTTCGCCAGTCTCTGCATGGGGTACTTCAAGAGGAAACAAACCATAGAGATAGAACTTAGAACTACTTCACTTGGTCAAGTTTCAAAAAGCTAGCACAAACCGTGTTTATTTAGAATTCCAAACACAGCTATCTATGTAGGCGAAAACAGAGTGAAACCAAAAAATTCAAACTGTTACTGGAAACGAATGCTTCAACCTAGAAGAATGAAAATTGGGAAGCCAAGTGGGATTAGTGAACTGATCATTACCACCACGTATCACCCAGATTTGGTGAAAAAATGTTTGCTGAGATTTCAGCAAACTAGTAGTTTTTTGGAAGCTTGGCAACCCCTTTCAAACGAAAGTGTTTTTCGCCAGTCTCTGCATGGGGTACTTCAAGAGGAAACAAACCATAGAGATAGAACTTAGAACTACTTCATTTGGTCAAGTTTCATGGAGCTAGCACAAACCGTGTTTGATTTAGAATTCCAAACACAGCTATCTATGTATCAGAAAACAGAGTCAAACCTAAAAATTCAAACTGTTACTGGAAACGAATGCTTCAACCTAGAAGTATACAAATTGGGCAGCCAAGTGGGATTAGGGAACTGATTATTACCACCAAGTATCATCAAGTTTAGGTGAAAAAAAGGTTGCTGAGATTTCAGCAAACTAGTAGTTTTTTGGAAGCTTGGCAACCCCTTTCAAACGAAAGTGTTTTTCACCAGTCTCTACATGGGGAACTTCAAGAGGAAACAAACCAAAGAGATAGAACCTAGAACTACTTCATTTGGTCAAGTTTCATGGAGCTAGCACAAACCGTGTTTGATTTAGAGTTTCAAACACATCTAAATATATAGCAGTAAACAGAGTGAAACCTAAAAATTCAAACTGTTACTGGAAACGAATGCTTCAACCTAGAAGAATAAAAATTGGGCAGCCAAGTGGGATTAGTGAACTGATCATTACCACCAAGTATCATCAAGATTTGGTGAAAAAATGTTTGCTGAGATTTCAGCAAACTAGTAGTTTTTTGGAAGCTTGGCAACCCCTTTCAAACGAAAGTGTTTTTCGCCAGTCTCTGCATGGGGTACTTCAAGAGGAAACAAACCATAGAGATAGAACTTAGAACTACTGCATTTGGTCAAGTTTCAAAAAGCTAGCACAAACCGTGTTTGATTAAAATTCCAAACCCAGCTATCTATGTAGGAGAAAACAGGGTGAAACCTAAAAATTCAAACTGTTACTGGAAACGAATGCTTCAACCTAGAAGAATGAAAATTGGGCAGCCAAGTGGGATTAGTGAACTGATCATTACCACCAAGTATCATCAAGATTTGGTGAAAAAATGTTTGCTGAGATTTCAGCAAACTAGTATTTTTTTTTAAGCTTGGCAACCCCTTTCAAACGAAAGTGTTTTTCGCCAGTCTCTGCTTGGGTAGTTCAAGAAAAAACAAACCATAGAGAGATAGCTTAGAAATACTTCATTTGTTCAAGTTTCAAGGAGCTAGCACAAACCGTGTTTGGTTTAGAGTTTCAAACACATCTAAGTATATAGCAGAAAACAGAGTGAATCCTAAAAATTCAAACTGTTACTGGAAACAAATGCTTCAACCTAGAAGAATAAATATTATGCAGCCAAGTGGGATTAGTGATCTGATCATTACCACCAAGTATCATCAAGATTTGGTGAAAAAATGTTTGCTGAGATTTCAGCAAACTGGTAGTTTTTTGGAAGCTTGGCAACCCCTTTCAAACGAAAGTGTTTTTCGCCAGTCTCTGCATGGGGTACTTCAAGAGGAAACAAACCAAAGAGATAGAACTTAGAACTACTTCATTTGGTCAAGTTTCATGGAGCTAGCACAAACCGTGTTTGATTTAGAGTTTCAAACACATCTAAATATATAGCAGTAAACAGAGTGAAACCTAAAAATTCAAACTGTTACTGGAAACGAATGCTTCAACCTATAAGAATAAAAATTGGGCAGCCAAGTGGGATTAGTGAACTGATCATTACCACCAAGTATCATCAAGATTTGGTGAAAAAATGTTTGCTGAGATTTCAGCAAACTAGACGTTTGCTGGAAGCTTGGCAACCCCTTTCAAACGAAAGTGTTTTTCGCCACTCTCTGCATGGGGTACTTCAAGAAGAAAAAACCATAGAGATAGAACTTAGAACTACTTCATTTGGTCAAGGTTCAAAAAGCTAGCACAAACCGTGTTTGATTTAGAATTCCAAACCAGCTATCTATGTAGGAGAAAACAGGGTGAAACCTAAAAATTCAAACAGTTACTGAAAACGAATGCTTCAACCTAAAAGAAAAAAAATTGGGCAGCCAAGTGGGATTAGTGAACTGATCATTACCAGCAAGTATCATCAAGATTTGGTGAAAAAATGTTTGCTGAGATTTCAGCAAACTAGTATTTTTTTAGAAGCTTGGCAACCCCTTTCAAACGAAAGTGTTTTTCGCCAGTCTCTGCATGGGGTTCTCCAAGAGGAAACAAACCATACACATAGAACTTAGAACTACTTCATTTGGTCAAGTTTCATGGAGCTAGCACAAACCGTTTTTGATTTAGAGTTTCAAACACATCTAACTATATAGCAGAAAACAGAGTGAAACCTAAAAATTCAAACTGTTTCTGGAAACGAATGTTTCAACCTAGAAAAAAAAAATTGGGCAGCCAAGTGGGCTTAGTGAACTGATCATTACCACCAAGTATCATCAAGATTTGGTGAAAAAATGTTTGCTGGAATTTAAGAAAACTAGTAGTTTTTTGGAAGCTTAGCAACCCCTTTCAAACGAAGGGGTTTTTCGCCAGTCTCTGCATCGGGTACTTCAAGAGGAAACAAACCATAGAGAAAGAACTTAGAACTTCTTCATTTGGTCAAGTTTCAAAAAGCTAGCACAAACCGTGTTTGATTTAGAATTCCAAACACAGCTATCTATGTAAAAGAAAACAGAGTGAAACCTAAAAATTCAAACTGTTACTGGAAACGAATGCTTCAACCTAGAAGAATAAAAATTGGGCAGCCAAGTTGGATTAGTGTACTGATCATTACCACCAAGTATCATCAAGATTCGGTGAAAAAATGTTTGCTGAGATTTCAGCAAAATAGAGGTTTGCTGGAAGCTTGGCAACCCCTTTCAAACGAAAGTGTTTTTCGCCAGTCTCTGCATGGGGTACTTCAAGAGGAAACAAACCATAGAGATAGAACTTAGAACTACTTCATTTGGTCAAGTTTCAAGGAGCTAGCACAAACCGTGTTTATTTAGAATTCCAAACACAGCTATCTATGTAGGCGAAAACAGAGTGAAACCAAAAAATTCAAACTGCTACTGGAAACGAATGCTTCAACCTAGAAGAATGAAAATTCTGCAGCCAAGTGGGATTAGTGAACTGATCATTACCACCACGTATCACCCAGATTTGGTGAAAAAATGTTTGCTGAGATTTCAGCAAACTAGTAGTTTTTTGGAAGCTTGGCAACCCCTTTCAAACGAAAGTGTTTTTCGCCAGTCTCTGCATGGGGTTCTCCAAGAGGAAAGAAACCATACAGATAGAACTTAGAACTACTTCATTTGGTCAAGTTTCATGGAGCTAGCACAAACCGTTTTTGATTTAGAGTTTCAAACACATCTAACTATATAGCAGAAAACAGAGTGAAACCTAAAAATTCAAACTGTTACTGGAAACGAATGCTTCAACCTAGAAAAAAAAATTGGGCATCCAAGTGGGATTAGTGAACTGATCATTACCACCAAGTATCATCAAGATTTGGTGAAAAATGTTTGCTGAGATTTCAGCAAACTAGTAGTTTTTTGGAAGCTTGGCAACCCCTTTCAAACGAAAGGGTTTTTCGCCAGTCTCTGCATGGCGTACTTCAAGAGGAAACAAACCATAGAGATAGAACTTAGAACTACTTCATTTGGTCAAGTTTCAAGGAGCTAGCACAAACCGTGTTTGATTTAGAATTCCAAACACAGCTATCTATGTAAAAGAAAACAGAGTGAAACCTAAAAATTCAAACTGTTACTGGAAACGAATGCTTCAACCTAGAAGAATAAAAATTGGGCAGCCAAGTTGGATTAGTGTACTGATCATTACCACCAAGTATCATCAAGATTCGGTGAAAAAATGTTTGCTGAGATTTCAGCAAACTAGAGGTTTGCTGGAAGCTTGGCAACTCATTTCAAACGAAAGTGTTTTTCGCCAGTCTCTGGATGGGGTACTTCAAGAGGAAACAAACCATAGAGATAGAACTTAGAACTACTTCATTTGGTCAAGTTTCAATTAGCTAGCACAAACCGTGTTTATTTAGAATTCCAAAAACAGCTATCTATGTAGGCGAAAACAGAGTAAAACCAAAAAATTCAAACTGTTACTGGAAACGAATGCTTCAACCTAGAAGAATAAAAATTGGGCAGCCAAGTGGGATTAGTGAACTGATCATTATCACCACGTATCACCCAGATTTGGTGAAAAAATGTTTGCTGAGATTTCAGCAAACTAGTAGTTTTTTGGAAGCTTGGCAACCCCTTTCAAACGAAAGTGTTTTTCGCCAGTCTCTGCATGGGGTACTTCCAGAGGAAACAAATCAAACAGATAGAACTTAGAACTACTTCATTGTTCAAGTTTCATGGAGCTAGCACAAACCGTGTTTGATTTAGAGTTTCAAACACATCTAACTATACAGCAGAAAACAGAGTGAAACCTAAAAATTCAAACTGTTACTGGAAACAAATGCTTCAACCTAGAAGAATAAAAATTGGGCAGCCAAGTGGGATTAGTGAACTGATCATTACCACCAAGTATCATCAAGTTAGGTGAAAAAAAGGTTGCTGAGATTTCAGCAAACTTGTAGTTTTTTGGAAGCTTGGCAACCCCTTTCAAACGAAAGTGTTTTTCGCCAGTTTCTACATGGGGTACTTCAAGAGGAAACAACCCAAAGAGATAGAACCTAGAACTACTTCATTTGGTCAAGGTTCATGGAGCTAGCACAAACCGTGTCTGATTTAGAGTTTCAAACACATCTTAATATATAGCAGTAAACAGAGTGAAACCTAAAAATTCAAACTGTTACTGGAAACGAATGCTTCAACCTAGAAGAATAAAAATTGGGCAGCCAAGTTGGATTAGTTTACTGATCATTACCACCAAGTATAATCAAGATATTGTGAAAAAATGTTTGCTGAGATTTCAGCAAACTAGAAGTTTTTTGGAAGCTTGGCAACCCCTTTCAAACGAAAGTGTTTTTCACCAGTCTCTGCATGGGGTACTTCAAGAAGAAACAAACCATAGAGATAGAACTTAGAACTACTTCATTTGGTCAAGTTTCAAAAAGCTAGCACAAACCGTGTTTGATTTAGAATTCCAAACCCAGCTATCTATGTAGGAGAGAACAGGGTGAAACCTAAAAATTCAAACTGTTACTGGAAACGAATGCTTCAACCTAGAAGAAAAAAAATTGGGCAGCCAAGTGGGATTAGTGAACTGATCATTACCACCAAGTATCATCAAGATTTGGTGAAAAAAAGTTTGCTGAGATTTCAGCAAACTAGTATTTTTTTTTAAGCTTGGCAACCCCTTTCAAACGAAAGTGTTTTTCGCCAGTCTCTGCATGGGGTAGTTCAAGAAAAAACAAACCATAGAGAGAGAACTTAGAACTACTTCATTTGGTCAAGTTTCAAAGAGCTAGCACAAACCGTGTTTGATTTAGTGTTTCAAACACATCTAAGTATATAGCAGAAAACAGAGTGAAACCTAAAAATTCAAAGTGTTAGTGGAAACGAACGCTTGATCCTAGATGAGTGAAAATTGGGCAGCCAAGTGGGATTAGTGAACTGACCATTACCACCAAGTATCATCAAGATTTGGTGAAAAAATGTTTGCTGAGATTTCAGCAAACTAGAGGTTTGCTGGAAGCTTGGCAACCCCTTTCAAACGAAAGTGCTTTTCGCCAGTCTCTGCATGGGGTACTTCAAGAGGAAACAAACCATAGAGATAGAACTTAGAACTACTTCATTTGGTCAAGTTTCAAGGAGCTAGCACAAGCCGTGATTATTTAGATATCCAAACACAGCTATCTATGTAGGCGAAAACAAAGTGAAACCAAAAAATTCAAACTGTTACTGGAAACGAATGCTTCAACCTAGAAGAATGAAAATTGGGCAGCAAAGTTGGACTAGTGTACTGATCATTACCACCAAGTATCATCAAGATTTGGTGAAAAAATGTTTGCTGAGATTTCAGCAAACTAGAGGTTTGCTGGAAGATTGGCAACCCCTTTCAAACGAAAGTGATTTTCGCCAGTCTCTGCATGGGGTACTTCAAGAGGAAACAAACCATAGAGATAGAACTTAGAACTACTTCATTTGGTCAAGTTTCAAGGAGCTAGCACAAACCGTGTTTGATTTAGAGTTTCAAACACATCTAACTATATATCAGAAAACAGAGTGAAACCTAAAAATTCAAACTGTTACTGGAAACAAATGCTTCAACCAAGAAGAATAAAAATTAGGCAGCCAAGTGGGATCAGTGATCTGATCATTACCACCAAGTATCATCAATATTTGGTGAAAAAATGTTTGCTGAGATTTCAGCAAACTAGAGGTTTGCTGGAAGCTTGGCAACCCCTTTCAAACGAAAGTGTTTTTCGCCAGTCTCTGCATGGGGTATTTCAAGAGGAAACAAACCAAAGAGATAGAACTTAGAACTACTTCATTTGGTCAAGTTTCAAGGAGCGAGTACAAACCGTGTTTGATTTAGAATTTCAAACACAGCTATCTATGTAGGAGAAAACAGAGTGAAACCAAAAAATTCAAACTGTTACTGGAAATGAATGCTTCAACCTAGAAGAATAAAAATTGGGCAGCCAAGTGGGAATATTGAACTGATCATTACCACCAAGTATCATCAAGATTTGGTGAAAAAAAGTTTGCTGAGATTTCAGCAAACTGGTAGTTTTTTGGAAGCATGGCAACACCTTTCAAACGAAAGTGTTTTTCGCCAGTCTCTGCATGGTGTACTTCAAGAGGAAACAAACCAAAGAGATAGAACCTAGAACTACTTCATTTGGTCAAGTTTCATGGAGCTAGCACAAACCGTGTTTGATTTAGAGTTTCAAACACATCTAAATATATAGCAGTAAACAGAGTGAAACCTAAAAATTCAAACTGTTACTGGAAACGAATGCTTCAACCTAGAATGATAAAAATTAGGCAGCCAATTGGGATTAGTGAACTGATCATTTCCACCAAGTATCATCAAGATTTGGTGAAAAAATGTTTGCTGAGATTTCAGCAAACTAGTATTTTTTTTTTTAAGCTTGGCAACCACTTTCAAATGAAAGTGTTCTTCGCAAGTCTCTGCATGGGGTAGTTCAAGAAAAAACAAACCATAGAGAGAGAACTTAGAACTACTTCATTTGGTCAAGTTTCAAGGAGCTAGCACAAACCGTGTTTATTTAGAATTCCAAACACAGCTATCTATGTAGGCGAAAACAGAGTGAAACCAAAAAATTCAAACTGTTACTGGAAACGAATGCTTCAACCTAGAAGAATGAAAATTCTGCAGCCAAGTGGGATTAGTGAACTGATCATTACCACCACATATCACCCAAATTTGGTGAAAAAATGTTTGCTGAGATTTCAGCAAACTAGTAGTTTTTTGGAAGCTTGGCAACCGCTTTCAAACGAAAGTGTTTTTCGCCAGTCTCTGCTTGGGGTTCTCCAAGAGGAAAGAAACCATACAGATAGAACTTAGAACTACTTCATTTGGTCAAGTTTCATGGAGCTAGCACAAACCGTTTTTGATTTAGAGTTTCAAACACATCTAACTATATAGCAGAAAACAGAGTGAAACCTAAAAATTCAAACTGTTACTGGAAACGAATGCTTCAACCTAGAAAAAAAAAATTGGGCAGCCAAGTGGGCTTAGTGAACTGATCATTACCACCAAGTATCATCAAGATTTGGTGAAAAATGTTTGCTGAGATTTCAGCAAACTAGTAGTTTTTTGGAAGCTTGGCAACCCCTTTCAAACGAAAGGGTTTTTCGCCAGTCTCTGCATGGCGTACTTCAAGCGGAAACAAACCATAGAGATAGAACTTAGAACTACTTCATTTGGTCAAGTTTCAAGGAGCTAGCACAAACCGTGTTTGATTTAGAATTCCAAACACAGCTATCTATGTAAAAGAAAACAGAGTGAAACCTAAAAATTCAAACTGTTACTGGAAACGAATGCTTCAACCTAGAAGAATAAAAATTGGGCAGCCAAGTTGGATTAGTGTACTGATCATTACCACCAAGTATCATCAAGATTCGGTGAAAAAATGTTTGCTGAGATTTCAGAAAACTAGAGGTTTGCTGGAAGCTTGGCAACCCCTTTCAAACGAAAGTGTTTTTCGCCAGTCTCTTGATGGGGTACTTCAAGAGGAAACAAACCATAGAGATAGAACTTAGAACTACTTCATTTGGTCAAGTTTCAATTAGCTAGCACAAACCGTGTTTATTTAGAATTCCAAACACAGCTATCTATGTAGGCGAAAACAGAGTAAAACCAAAAAATTCAAACTATTACTGGAAACGAATGCTTCAACCTAGAAGAATGAAAATTGGGCA
>NW_027515252.1:43766-87724 GCF_048772815.1 Callospermophilus lateralis | reverse complement strand
ACATATATTTTTTCTTCCGACCTTCATGATACTTTCAAGTAATGAGCAGTACACCAGTCAAACTTGGATACCCAAGTTTCGTTCTCCTAGGTCGAAGCATTCGTTTGCAGGAACAGTTTGAATTTTTAGGTTTCACTGCATTTTCTCCTATATTGACAGATGCAGTTAGAACTCTAAATCAAACACGGTTTGTGCTAGCTTCTTGAAACTTGACACAATTCAATAGTTCTACGTTCTATCTCTAAGGTTTGTTTCCTCTTGATGTAGCCTTAAGCAGAGACTGGCGAATAACTCACTCAATGAAAGGCGTTGTTAGGCTGCCAAAGAACTACAGTCTCCTGAAATCACAACATATATTTTTTCTTCCCACCTTCATGATACTTTCAAGTAATGAGCAGTACATCAGTCAAACTTGGATGCCAAAGTTTCGTTCTCATAGGTCGAAGCATTCGTTTGCAGGAACAGTTTGAATTTTTAGGTTTCACTGCGTTTTCTCCTAAATTGACAGATGCAGTTAGAACTCTAAATCAAACACGGTTTGTGCTAGCTTCTTGAAACTTGACACAATACAATAGTTCTACGTTCTATCTCTAAGGTTTGTTTCCTCTTGATGTAGCCTTAAGCAGGGACTGGCGAATAACTCACTCAATGAAAGGCGTTGTTAGGCTGCCAAAACACTACAGTCTCCTGAAATCACAACATATATTTTTTCTTCCGACCTTCATGATACTTTCAAGTAATGAGCAGTACACCATTCAAACTTGGATGCCCAAGTTTCGTTCTCCTAGGTCGAAGGATTCGTTTGCAGGAACAGTTTGAATTTTTAGGTTTCACTGCGTTTTCTCCTATATTGACAGATGCAGTTAGAACACTAAATCAAACACGGTTTGTGCTAGCTTCTTGAAACTTGACACAATACAATAGTTCTACGTTCTATCTCTAAGGTTTGTTTCCTCCTGATGTAGCCTTAAGCAGAGACTGGCGAATATCTCACTCAATGAAAGGCGTTGTTAGGCTGCCAAAAAACTACAGTCTCCTGAAATCACAACATATATTTTTTCTTCCGACCTTCATGATACTTTCAAGTAATGAGCAGTACACCAGTCAAACTTGGATACCCAAGTTTCGTTCTCCTAGGTCGAAGCATTCGTTTGCAGGAACAGTTTGAATTTTTAGGTTTCACTGCATTTTCTCCTATATTGACAGATGCAGTTAGAACTCTAAATCAAACACGGTTTGTGCTAGCTTCTTGAAACTTGACACAATTCAATAGTTCTATGTTCTATCTCTAAGGTTTGTTTCCTCTTGATGTAGCCTTAAGCAGAGACTGGTGAATAACTCACTCAATGAAAGGCGTTGTTAGGCTGCCAAAAAATTACAGTCTCCTGAAATCACAACATATAATTTTCCTTCCGACCTTCATGATACTTTCAAGTAATGAGCAGTACACCAGTCAAACTTGGATGCCCAAGTTTCGTTCTCCTAGGTCGTAGCATTCGTTTGCAGGAACAGTTTGAATTTTTAGGTTTCACTGCGTTTTCTCCTATATTGACAGATGCAGTTAGAACTCTAAATCAAACACGGTTTGTGCTAGCTTCTTGAAACTTGACACAATACAATAGTTCTACGTTCTATCTCTAAGGTTTGTTTCCTCTTGATGTAGCCTTAAGCAGAGACTGGCGAATAACTCACTCAATGAAAGGCGTTGTTAGGCTGCCAAAAAACTACAGTCTCCTGAAATCACAACATATATTTTTTCTTCCGACCTTCATGATACTTTCAAGTAATGAGCAGTACACCAGTCAAACTTGGATGCCCAAGTTTCGTTCCCCTAGGTCGAAGCATTCGTTTGCAGGAACAGTTTGAATTTTTAGGTTTCACTGCGTTTTCTCCTATATTGACAGATGCAGTTAGAACTCTAAATCAAACACGGTTTGGGCTAGCTTCTTGAAACTTGACACAATACAATAGTTCTACGTTCTATCTCTAAGGTTTGTTTCCTCTTGATGTAGCTTTAAGCAGAGACTGGCGAATAACTCACTCAATGAAAGGCGTTGTTAGGCTGCCAAAAAACTACAGTCTCCTGAAATCACAACATATATTTTTTCTTCCGACCTTCATGATACTTTCAAGTAATGAGCAGTACACCAGTCAAACTTGGATGCCCAAGTTTCGTTCCCCTAGGTCGAAGCATTCGTTTGCAGGAACAGTTTGAATTTTTAGGTTTCACTGCGTTTTCTCCTATATTGACAGATGCAGTTAGAACTCTAAATCAAACACGGTTTGGGCTAGCTTCTTGAAACTTGACACAATACAATAGTTCTACGTTCTATCTCTAAGGTTTGTTTCCTCTTGATGTAGCCTTAAGCAGAGACTGGCGAATAACTCACTCAATGAAATGCGTTGTTAGGCTGCCAAAAAACTACAGTCTCCTGAAATCACAACATATATTTTTTCTTCCGACCTTCATGATACTTTCAAGTAATGAGCAGTACACCAGTCAAACTTGGATGCCCAAGTTTCGTTCCCCTAGGTCGAAGCATTCGTTTGCAGGAACAGTTTGAATTTTTAGGTTTCACTGCGTTTTCTCCTATATTGACAGATGCAGTTAGAACTCTAAATCAAACACGGTTTGGGCTAGCTTCTTGAAACTTGACACAATACAATAGTTCTACGTTCTATCTCTAAGGTTTGTTTCCTCTTGATGTAGCCTTAAGCAGAGACTGGCGAATAACTCACTCAATGAAAGGCGTTGTTAGGCTGCCAAAAAATTACAGTCTCCTGAAATCACAACATATAATTTTCCTTCCGACCTTCATGATACTTTCAAGTAATGAGCAGTACACCAGTCAAACTTGGATGCCCAAGTTTCGTTCCCCTAGGTCGAAGCATTCGTTTGCAGGAACAGTTTGAATTTTTAGGTTTCACTGCGTTTTCTCCTATATTGACAGATGCAGTTAGAACTCTAAATCAAACACGGTTTGTGCTAGCTTCTTGAAACTTGACACAATACAATAGTTCTACGTTCTATCTCTAAGGTTTGTTTCCTCTTGATGTAGCTTTAAGCAGAGACTGGCGAATAACTCACTCAATGAAAGGCGTTGTTAGGCTGCCAAAAAACTACAGTCTCCTGAAATCACAACATATATTTTTTCTTCCGACCTTCATGATACTTTCAAGTAATGAGCAGTACACCAGTCAAACTTGGATGTCCAAGTTTCGTTCCCCTAGGTCGAAGCATTCGTTTGCAGGAATAGTTTGAATTTTTAGGTTTCACTGCGTTTTCTCCTATATTGACAGATGCAGTTAGAACCCTAAATCAAACACGGTTTGGGCTAGCTTCTTGAAACTTGACACAATACAGTAGTTCTACGTTCTATCTCGAAGGTTTGTTTCCTCTTGATGTAGCCTTAAGCAGAGACTGGCGAATAACTCACTCAATGAAAGGCGTTGTTAGGCTGCCAAAAAACTACAGTCTCCTGAAATCACAACATATATTTTTTCTTCCGACCTTCATGATATTTTCAAGTAAGGAGCAGTACACCAGTCAAACTTGGATGCCCAAGTTTCGTTCTCCTAGGTCGAAGCATTCGTTTGCAGGAACAGTTTGAATTTTTAGGTTTCACTGCGTTTTCTCCTATATTGACAGATGCAGTTAGAACTCTAAATCAAACACGGTTTGTGCTAGCTTCTTGAAACTTGACACAATACAATAGTTCTACGTTCTATCTCTAAGGATTGTTTCCTCTTGATGTAGCCTTAAGCAGAGACTGGCGAATAACTCACTCAATGAAAGGCGTTGTTAGGCTGCCAAAGAACTACAGTCTCCTGAAATCACAACATATATTTTTTCTTCCGACCTTCATGGTACTTTCAAGTAATGAGCAGTACATCAGTCAAACTTGGATGCCCAAGTTTCGTTCTCCTAGGTCGAAGCATTCGTTTGCAGGAACAGTTTGAATTTTTAGGTTTCACTGCGTTTTCTCCTAAATTGAAGATGCAGTTAGAACTCTAAATCAAACACGGTTTGTGCTAGCTTCTTGAAACTTGACACAATACAATAGTTCTACGTTCTATCTCTAAGGTTTGTTTCCTCTTGATGTAGCCTTAAGCAGGGACTGGCGAATAACTCACTCAATGAAAGGCGTTGTTAGGCTGCCAAAAAACTACAGTATCCTGAAATCACAACATATATTTTTTCTTCCGACCTTCATGATACTTTCAAGTAATGAGCAGTACACCAGTCAAACTTGGATGCCCAACTTTCGTTCTCCTAGGTCGAAGGATTCGTTTGCAGGAACAGTTTGAATTTTTAGGTTTCACTGCGTTTTCTCCTATATTGACAGATGCAGTTAGAACTCTAAATCAAACACGGTTTGTGCTAGCTTCTTGAAACTTGACACAATACAATAGTTCTACGTTCTATCTCTAAGGTTTGTTTCCTCTTGATGTAGCCTTAAGCAGAGACTGGCGAATAACTCACTCAATGAAAGGCGTTGTTAGGCTGCCAAAAAACTACAGTCTCCTGAAATCACAACATATATTTTTTCTTCCGACCTTCATGATACTTTCAAGTAATGAGCAGTACACCAGTCAAACTTGGATACCCAAGTTTCGTTCTCCTAGGTCGAAGCATTCGTTTGCAGGAACAGTTTGAATTTTTAGGTTTCACTGCATTTTCTCCTATATTGACAGATGCAGTTAGAACTCTAAATCAAACACGGTTTGTGCTAGCTTCTTGAAACTTGACACAATTCAATAGTTCTATGTTCTATCTCTAAGGTTTGTTTCCTCTTGATGTAGCCTTAAGCAGAGACTGGCGAATAACTCACTCAATGAAAGGCGTTGTTAGGCTGCCAAAAAATTACAGTCTCCTGAAATCACAACATATAATTTTCCTTCCGACCTTCATGATACTTTCAAGTAATGAGCAGTACACCAGTCAAACTTGGATGCCCAAGTTTCGTTCTCCTAGGTCGTAGCATTCGTTTGCAGGAACAGTTTGAATTTTTAGGTTTCACTGCGTTTTCTCCTATATTGACAGATGCAGTTAGAACTCTAAATCAAACACGGTTTGGGCTAGCTTCTTGAAACTTGACACAATACAATAGTTCTACGTTCTATCTCTAAGGTTTGTTTCCTCTTGATGTAGCCTTAAGCAGAGACTGGCGAATAACTCACTCAATGAAATGCGTTGTTAGGCTGCCAAAAAACAACAGTCTCCTGAAATCACAACATATATTTTTTCTTCCGACCTTCATGATACTTTCAAGTAATGAGCAGTACACCAGTCAAACTTGGATGCCCAAGTTTCGTTCCCCTAGGTCGAAGCATTCGTTTGCAGGAACAGTTTGAATTTTTAGGTTTCACTGCGTTTTCTCCTATATTGACAGATGCAGTTAGAACTCTAAATCAAACACGGTTTGTGCTAGCTTCTTGAAACTTGACACAATACAATAGTTCTACGTTCTATCTCTAAGGTTTGTTTCCTCTTGATGTAGCCTTAAGCAGAGACTGGCGAATAACTCACTCAATGAAATGCGTTTTTAGGCTGCCAAAAAACTACAGTCTCCTGAAATCACAACATATATTTTTTCTTCCGACCTTCATGATACTTTCAAGTAATGAGCAGTACACCAGTCAAACTTGGATGCCCAAGTTTCGTTCCCCTAGGTCGAAGCATTCGTTTGCAGGAACAGTTTGAATTTTTAGGTTTCACTGCGTTTTCTCCTATATTGACAGATGCAGTTAGAACTCTAAATCAAACACGGTTTGGGCTAGCTTCTTGAAATTGACACAATACAATAGTTCTACGTTCTATCTCTAAGGTTTGTTTCCTCTTGATGTAGCCTTAAGCAGAGACTGGCGAATAACTCACTCAATGAAAGGCGTTGTTAGGCTGCCAAAAAATTACAGTCTCCTGAAATCACAACATATAATTTTCCTTCCGACCTTCATGATACTTTCAAGTAATGAGCAGTACACCAGTCAAACTTGGATGCCCAAGTTTCGTTCCCCTAGGTCGAAGCATTCGTTTGCAGGAACAGTTTGAATTTTTAGGTTTCACTGCGTTTTCTCCTATATTGACAGATGCAGTTAGAACTCTAAATCAAACACGGTTTGGGCTACCTTCTTGAAACTTGACACAATACAATAGTTCTACGTTCTATCTCTAAGGTTTGTTTCCTCTTGATGTAGCCTTAAGCAGAGACTGGCGAATAACTCACTCAATGAAAGGCGTTGTTAGGCTGCCAAAAAATTACAGTCTCCTGAAATCACAACATATAATTTTCCTTCCGACCTTCATGATACTTTCAAGTAATGAGCAGTACACCAGTCAAACTTGGATGCCCAAGTTTCGTTCTCCTAGGTCGTAGCATTCGTTTGCAGGAACAGTTTGAATTTTTAGGTTTCACTGCGTTTTCTCCTATATTGACAGATGCAGTTAGAACTCTAAATCAAACACGGTTTGTGCTAGCTTCTTGAAACTTGACACAATACAATAGTTCTACGTTCTATCTCTAAGGTTTGTTTCCTCTTGATGTAGCCTTAAGCAGAGACTGGCGAATAACTCACTCAATGAAATGCGTTGTTAGGCTGCCAAAAAACAACAGTCTCCTGAAATCACAACATATATTTTTTCTTCCGACCTTCATGATACTTTCAAGTAATGAGCAGTACACCAGTCAAACTTGGATGCCCAAGTTTCGTTCCCCTAGGTCGAAGCATTCGTTTGCAGGAACAGTTTGAATTTTTAGGTTTCACTGCGTTTTCTCCTATATTGACAGATGCAGTTAGAACTCTAAATCAAACACGGTTTGGGCTAGCTTCTTGAAACTTGACACAATACAATAGTTCTACGTTCTATCTCTAAGGTTTGTTTCCTCTTGATGTAGCCTTAAGCAGAGACTGGCGAATAACTCACTCAATGAAATGCGTTTTTAGGCTGCCAAAAAACTACAGTCTCCTGAAATCACAACATATATTTTTTCTTCCGACCTTCATGATACTTTCAAGTAATGAGCAGTACACCAGTCAAACTTGGATGCCCAAGTTTCGTTCCCCTAGGTCGAAGCATTCGTTTGCAGGAACAGTTTGAATTTTTAGGTTTCACTGCGTTTTGTCCTATATTGACAGATGCAGTTAGAACTCTAAATCAAACACGGTTTGGGCTAGCTTCTTGAAACTTGACACAATACAATAGTTCTACGTTCTATCTCTAAGGTTTGTTTCCTCTTGATGTAGCCTTAAGCAGAGACTGGCGAATAACTCACTCAATGAAAGGCGTTGTTAGGCTGCCAAAAAATTACAGTCTCCTGAAATCACAACATATAATTTTCCTTCCGACCTTCATGATACTTTCAAGTAATGAGCAGTACACCAGTCAAACTTGGATGCCCAAGTTTCGTTCCCCTAGGTCGAAGCATTCGTTTGCAGGAACAGTTTGAATTTTTAGGTTTCACTGCGTTTTCTCCTATATTGACAGATGCAGTTAGAACTCTAAATCAAACACGGTTTGGGCTAGCTTCTTGAAACTTGACACAATACAATAGTTCTACGTTCTATCTCTAAGGTTTGTTTCCTCTTTAGTAGCTTTAAGCAGAGACTGGCGAATAACTCACTCAATGAAAGGCGTTGTTAGGCTGCCAAAAAACTACAGTCTCCTGAAATCACAACATATATTTTTTCTTCCGACCTTCATGATACTTTCAAGTAATGAGCAGTACACCAGTCAAACTTGGATGCCCAAGTTTCGTTCCCCTAGGTCGAAGCATTCGTTTGCAGGAACAGTTTGAATTTTTAGGTTTCACTGCGTTTTCTCCTATATTGACAGATGCAGTTAGAACCCTAAATCAAACACGGTTTGGGCTAGCTTCTTGAAACTTGACACAATACAGTAGTTCTACGTTCTATCTCTAAGGTTTGTTTCCTCTTGATGTAGCCTTAAGCAGAGACTGGCGAATAACTCACTCAATGAAAGGCGTTGTTAGGCTGCCAAAAATCTACAGTCTCCTGAAATCAAAACATATATTTTTTCTTCCGACCTTCATGATACTTTCAAGTATGAGCAGTACACCAGTCAAACTTGGATGCCCAAGTTTCTTTCTCCTAGGTCGAAGCATTCGTTTGCAGGAACAGTTTGAATTTTTAGGTTTCACTGCGTTTTCTCCTATATTGACAGATGCAGTTAGAACTCTAAATCAAACACGGTTTGTGCTAGGTTCTTGAAACTTGACCTAATACAATAGTTCTACGTTCTATCTCTAAGGTTTGTTTCCTCTTGATGTAGCCTTAAGCAGAGACTGGCGAATAACTCACTCAATGAAAGGCGTTGTTAGGCTGCCAAAAAACTACAGTCTCCTGAAATCACAACATATATTTTTTCTTCCGACCTTCATGATACTTTCAAGTAATGAGCAGTACACCAGTCAAACTTGGATGCCCAAGTTTCGTTCCCCTAGGTCGAAGCATTCGTTTGCAGGAACAGTTTGAATTTTTAGGTTTCACTGCGTTTTCTCCTATATTGACAGATGCAGTTAGAACTCTAAATCAAACACGGTTTGGGCTAGCTTCTTGAAACTTGACACAATACAATAGTTCTACGTTCTATCTCTAAGGTTTGTTTCCTCTTGATGTAGCTTTAAGCAGAGACTGGCGAATAACTCACTCAATGAAAGGCGTTGTTAGGCTGCCAAAAAACTACAGTCTCCTGAAATCACAACATATATTTTTTCTTCCGACCTTCATGATACTTTCAAGTAATGAGCAGTACACCAGTCAAACTTGGATGCCCAAGTTTCGTTCTCCTAGGTCGAAGCATTCGTTTGCAGGAACAGTTTGAATTTGTAGGTTTCACTGCGTTTTCTCCTAAATTGACAGATGCAGTTTGAACTCTAAATCAAACACGGTTTGTGCTAGCTACTTGAAACTTGACACAATACAATAGTTCTATGTTCTATCTCTAAGGTTTGTTTCCTCTTGATGTAGCCTTAAGCAGAGACTGGCGAATAACTCACTCAATGAAAGGCGTTGTTAGGCTGCCAAAAAATTACAGTCTCCTGAAATCACAACATATATTTTTTCTTCCGACCTTCATGATTCTTTCAAGTAATGAGCAGTACACCAGTCAAACTTGGATGCCCAAGTTTCGTTCTCCTAGGTCGAAGCATTCGTTTGCAGGAACAGTTTGAATTTTTAGGTTTCACTGCGTTTTCTCCTATATTGACAGATGCAGTTAGAACTCTAAATCAAACACGGTTTGTGCTAGCTTCTTGAAACTTGACAAAATACAATAGTTCTACGTTCTATCTCTAAGGTTTGTTTCCTCTTGATGTAGCCTTAAGCAGAGACTGGCGAATAACTCACTCAATGAAATGCGTTGTTAGGCTGCCAAAAAACTACAGTCTCCTGAAATCACAACATATATTTTTTCTTCCGACCTTCATGATACTTTCAAGTAATGAGCAGTACACCAGTCAAACTTGGATGCCCAAGTTTCGTTCCCCTAGGTCGAAGCATTCGTTTGCAGGAACAGTTTGAATTTTTAGGTTTCACTGCGTTTTCTCCTATATTGACAGATGCAGTTAGAACTCTAAATCAAACACGGTTTGGGCTAGCTTCTTGAAACTTGACACAATACAATAGTTCTACGTTCTATCTCTAAGGTTTGTTTCCTCTTGATGTAGCCTTAAGCAGAGACTGGCGAATAACTCACTCAATGAAAGGCGTTGTTAGGCTGCCAAAAAATTACAGTCTCCTGAAATCACAACATATAATTTTCCTTCCGACCTTCATGATACTTTCAAGTAATGAGCAGTACACCAGTCAAACTTGGATGCCCAAGTTTCGTTCCCCTAGGTCGAAGCATTCGTTTGCAGGAACAGTTTGAATTTTTAGGTTTCACTGCGTTTTCTCCTATATTGACAGATGCAGTTAGAACTCTAAATCAAACACGGTTTGTGCTAGCTTCTTGAAACTTGACACAATACAATAGTTCTACGTTCTATCTCTAAGGTTTGTTTCCTCTTGATGTAGCTTTAAGCAGAGACTGGCGAATAACTCACTCAATGAAAGGCGTTGTTAGGCTGCCAAAAAACTACAGTCTCCTGAAATCACAACATATATTTTTTCTTCCGACCTTCATGATACTTTCAAGTAATGAGCAGTACACCAGTCAAACTTGGATGCCCAAGTTTCGTTCCCCTAGGTCGAAGCATTCGTTTGCAGGAATAGTTTGAATTTTTAGGTTTCACTGCGTTTTCTCCTATATTGACAGATGCAGTTAGAACCCTAAATCAAACACGGTTTGGGCTAGCTTCTTGAAACTTGACACAATACAGTAGTTCTACGTTCTATCTCTAAGGTTTGTTTCCTCTTGATGTAGCCTTAAGCAGAGACTGGCGAATAACTCACTCAATGAAAGGCGTTGTTAGGCTGCCAAAAAACTACAGTCTCCTGAAATCACAACATATATTTTTTCTTCCGACCTTCATGATATTTTCAAGTAAGGAGCAGTACACCAGTCAAACTTGGATGCCCAAGTTTCGTTCTCCTAGGTCGAAGCATTCGTTTGCAGGAACAGTTTGAATTTTTAGGTTTCACTGCGTTTTCTCCTATATTGACAGATGCAGTTAGAACTCTAAATCAAACACGGTTTGTGCTAGCTTCTTGAAACTTGACACAATACAATAGTTCTACGTTCTATCTCTAAGGATTGTTTCCTCTTGATGTAGCCTTAAGCAGAGACTGGCGAATAACTCACTCAATGAAAGGCGTTGTTAGGCTGCCAAAGAACTACAGTCTCCTGAAATCACAACATATATTTTTTCTTCCGACCTTCATGGTACTTTCAAGTAATGAGCAGTACATCAGTCAAACTTGGATGCCCAAGTTTCGTTCTCCTAGGTCGAAGCATTCGTTTGCAGGAACAGTTTGAATTTTTAGGTTTCACTGCGTTTTCTCCTAAATTGAAGATGCAGTTAGAACTCTAAATCAAACACGGTTTGTGCTAGCTTCTTGAAACTTGACACAATACAATAGTTCTACGTTCTATCTCTAAGGTTTGTTTCCTCTTGATGTAGCCTTAAGCAGGGACTGGCGAATAACTCACTCAATGAAAGGCGTTGTTAGGCTGCCAAAAAACTACAGTATCCTGAAATCACAACATATATTTTTTCTTCCGACCTTCATGATACTTTCAAGTAATGAGCAGTACACCAGTCAAACTTGGATGCCCAACTTTCGTTCTCCTAGGTCGAAGGATTCGTTTGCAGGAACAGTTTGAATTTTTAGGTTTCACTGCGTTTTCTCCTATATTGACAGATGCAGTTAGAACTCTAAATCAAACACGGTTTGTGCTAGCTTCTTGAAACTTGACACAATACAATAGTTCTACGTTCTATCTCTAAGGTTTGTTTCCTCTTGATGTAGCCTTAAGCAGAGACTGGCGAATAACTCACTCAATGAAAGGCGTTGTTAGGCTGCCAAAAAACTACAGTCTCCTGAAATCACAACATATATTTTTTCTTCCGACCTTCATGATACTTTCAAGTAATGAGCAGTACACCAGTCAAACTTGGATACCCAAGTTTCGTTCTCCTAGGTCGAAGCATTCGTTTGCAGGAACAGTTTGAATTTTTAGGTTTCACTGCATTTTCTCCTATATTGACAGATGCAGTTAGAACTCTAAATCAAACACGGTTTGTGCTAGCTTCTTGAAACTTGACACAATTCAATAGTTCTATGTTCTATCTCTAAGGTTTGTTTCCTCTTGATGTAGCCTTAAGCAGAGACTGGCGAATAACTCACTCAATGAAAGGCGTTGTTAGGCTGCCAAAAAATTACAGTCTCCTGAAATCACAACATATAATTTTCCTTCCGACCTTCATGATACTTTCAAGTAATGAGCAGTACACCAGTCAAACTTGGATGCCCAAGTTTCGTTCTCCTAGGTCGTAGCATTCGTTTGCAGGAACAGTTTGAATTTTTAGGTTTCACTGCGTTTTCTCCTATATTGACAGATGCAGTTAGAACTCTAAATCAAACACGGTTTGGGCTAGCTTCTTGAAACTTGACACAATACAATAGTTCTACGTTCTATCTCTAAGGTTTGTTTCCTCTTGATGTAGCCTTAAGCAGAGACTGGCGAATAACTCACTCAATGAAATGCGTTGTTAGGCTGCCAAAAAACAACAGTCTCCTGAAATCACAACATATATTTTTTCTTCCGACCTTCATGATACTTTCAAGTAATGAGCAGTACACCAGTCAAACTTGGATGCCCAAGTTTCGTTCCCCTAGGTCGAAGCATTCGTTTGCAGGAACAGTTTGAATTTTTAGGTTTCACTGCGTTTTCTCCTATATTGACAGATGCAGTTAGAACTCTAAATCAAACACGGTTTGTGCTAGCTTCTTGAAACTTGACACAATACAATAGTTCTACGTTCTATCTCTAAGGTTTGTTTCCTCTTGATGTAGCCTTAAGCAGAGACTGGCGAATAACTCACTCAATGAAATGCGTTTTTAGGCTGCCAAAAAACTACAGTCTCCTGAAATCACAACATATATTTTTTCTTCCGACCTTCATGATACTTTCAAGTAATGAGCAGTACACCAGTCAAACTTGGATGCCCAAGTTTCGTTCCCCTAGGTCGAAGCATTCGTTTGCAGGAACAGTTTGAATTTTTAGGTTTCACTGCGTTTTGTCCTATATTGACAGATGCAGTTAGAACTCTAAATCAAACACGGTTTGGGCTAGCTTCTTGAAATTGACACAATACAATAGTTCTACGTTCTATCTCTAAGGTTTGTTTCCTCTTGATGTAGCCTTAAGCAGAGACTGGCGAATAACTCACTCAATGAAAGGCGTTGTTAGGCTGCCAAAAAATTACAGTCTCCTGAAATCACAACATATAATTTTCCTTCCGACCTTCATGATACTTTCAAGTAATGAGCAGTACACCAGTCAAACTTGGATGCCCAAGTTTCGTTCCCCTAGGTCGAAGCATTCGTTTGCAGGAACAGTTTGAATTTTTAGGTTTCACTGCGTTTTCTCCTATATTGACAGATGCAGTTAGAACTCTAAATCAAACACGGTTTGGGCTACCTTCTTGAAACTTGACACAATACAATAGTTCTACGTTCTATCTCTAAGGTTTGTTTCCTCTTGATGTAGCCTTAAGCAGAGACTGGCGAATAACTCACTCAATGAAAGGCGTTGTTAGGCTGCCAAAAAATTACAGTCTCCTGAAATCACAACATATAATTTTCCTTCCGACCTTCATGATACTTTCAAGTAATGAGCAGTACACCAGTCAAACTTGGATGCCCAAGTTTCGTTCTCCTAGGTCGTAGCATTCGTTTGCAGGAACAGTTTGAATTTTTAGGTTTCACTGCGTTTTCTCCTATATTGACAGATGCAGTTAGAACTCTAAATCAAACACGGTTTGTGCTAGCTTCTTGAAACTTGACACAATACAATAGTTCTACGTTCTATCTCTAAGGTTTGTTTCCTCTTGATGTAGCCTTAAGCAGAGACTGGCGAATAACTCACTCAATGAAATGCGTTGTTAGGCTGCCAAAAAACAACAGTCTCCTGAAATCACAACATATATTTTTTCTTCCGACCTTCATGATACTTTCAAGTAATGAGCAGTACACCAGTCAAACTTGGATGCCCAAGTTTCGTTCCCCTAGGTCGAAGCCTTAAGCAGAGACTGGCGAATAACTCACTCAATGAAAGGCGTTGTTAGGCTGCCAAAAAACTAGAGTCTCCTGAAATCACAACATATATTTTTTCTTCCGACCGTCATGATACTTTCAAGTAAGGAGCAGCACACCAGTCAAACTTGGATGCCCAAGTTTCGTTCTCCTAGGTCGAAGCATTCGTTTGCAGGAACAGTTTGAATTTTTAGGTTTCACTGCGTTTTCTCCTATATTGACAGATGCAGTTAGAACTCTAAATCAAACACGGTTTGTGCTAGCTTCTTGAAACTTGACACAATACAATAGTTCTACGTTCTATCTCTAAGGTTTGTTTCCTCTTGATGTAGCCTTACGGAGAGACTGGCGAATAACTCACTCAATGAAAGGCGTTGTTAGGCTGCCAAAGAACTACAGTCTCCTGAAATCACAACATATATTTTTTCTTCCGACCTTCATGATACTTTCAAGTAATGAGCAGTACATCAGTCAAACTTGGATGCCCAAGTTTCGTTCTCCTAGGTCGAAGCATTCGTTTGCAGGAACAGTTTGAATTTTTAGGTTTCACTGCGTTTTCTCCTAAATTGACAGATGCAGTTAGAACTCTAAATCAAACACGGTTTGTGCTAGCTTCTTGAAACTTGACACAATACAATAGTTCTACGTTCTATCTCTAAGGTTTGTTTCCTTTTGATGTAGCCTTAAGCAGGGACTGGCGAATAACTCACTCAATGAAAGGCGTTGTTAGGCTGCCAAAACACTACAGTCTCCTGAAATCACAACATATATTTTTTCTTCCGACCTTCATGATACTTTCAAGTAATGAGCAGTACACCAGTCAAACTTGGATGCCCAAGTTTCGTTCCCCTAGGTCGAAGCATTCGTTTGCAGGAACAGTTTGAATTTTTAGGTTTCACTGCGTTTTCTCCTATATTGACAGATGCAGTTAGAACTCTAAATCAAACACGGTTTGTGCTAGCTTCTTGAAACTTGACACAATACAATAGTTCTACGTTCTATCTCTAAGGTTTGTTTCCTCTTGATGTAGCCTTAAGCAGAGACTGGCGAATAACTCACTCAATGAAATGCGTTTTTAGGCTGCCAAAAAACTACAGTCTCCTGAAATCACAACATATATTTTTTCTTCCGACCTTCATGATACTTTCAAGTAATGAGCAGTACACCAGTCAAACTTGGATGCCCAAGTTTCGTTCCCCTAGGTCGAAGCATTCGTTTGCAGGAACAGTTTGAATTTTTAGGTTTCACTGCGTTTTGTCCTATATTGACAGATGCAGTTAGAACTCTAAATCAAACACGGTTTGGGCTAGCTTCTTGAAATTGACACAATACAATAGTTCTACGTTCTATCTCTAAGGTTTGTTTCCTCTTGATGTAGCCTTAAGCAGAGACTGGCGAATAACTCACTCAATGAAAGGCGTTGTTAGGCTGCCAAAAAATTACAGTCTCCTGAAATCACAACATATAATTTTCCTTCCGACCTTCATGATACTTTCAAGTAATGAGCAGTACACCAGTCAAACTTGGATGCCCAAGTTTCGTTCCCCTAGGTCGAAGCATTCGTTTGCAGGAACAGTTTGAATTTTTAGGTTTCACTGCGTTTTCTCCTATATTGACAGATGCAGTTAGAACTCTAAATCAAACACGGTTTGGGCTACCTTCTTGAAACTTGACACAATACAATAGTTCTACGTTCTATCTCTAAGGTTTGTTTCCTCTTGATGTAGCCTTAAGCAGAGACTGGCGAATAACTCACTCAATGAAAGGCGTTGTTAGGCTGCCAAAAAATTACAGTCTCCTGAAATCACAACATATAATTTTCCTTCCGACCTTCATGATACTTTCAAGTAATGAGCAGTACACCAGTCAAACTTGGATGCCCAAGTTTCGTTCTCCTAGGTCGTAGCATTCGTTTGCAGGAACAGTTTGAATTTTTAGGTTTCACTGCGTTTTCTCCTATATTGACAGATGCAGTTAGAACTCTAAATCAAACACGGTTTGTGCTAGCTTCTTGAAACTTGACACAATACAATAGTTCTACGTTCTATCTCTAAGGTTTGTTTCCTCTTGATGTAGCCTTAAGCAGAGACTGGCGAATAACTCACTCAATGAAATGCGTTGTTAGGCTGCCAAAAAACAACAGTCTCCTGAAATCACAACATATATTTTTTCTTCCGACCTTCATGATACTTTCAAGTAATGAGCAGTACACCAGTCAAACTTGGATGCCCAAGTTTCGTTCCCCTAGGTCGAAGCCTTAAGCAGAGACTGGCGAATAACTCACTCAATGAAAGGCGTTGTTAGGCTGCCAAAAAACTAGAGTCTCCTGAAATCACAACATATATTTTTTCTTCCGACCGTCATGATACTTTCAAGTAAGGAGCAGCACACCAGTCAAACTTGGATGCCCAAGTTTCGTTCTCCTAGGTCGAAGCATTCGTTTGCAGGAACAGTTTGAATTTTTAGGTTTCACTGCGTTTTCTCCTATATTGACAGATGCAGTTAGAACTCTAAATCAAACACGGTTTGTGCTAGTTTCTTGAAACTTGACACAATACAATAGTTCTACGTTCTATCTCTAAGGTTTGTTTCCTCTTGATGTAGCCTTACGGAGAGACTGGCGAATAACTCACTCAATGAAAGGCGTTGTTAGGCTGCCAAAGAACTACAGTCTCCTGAAATCACAACATATATTTTTTCTTCCGACCTTCATGATACTTTCAAGTAATGAGCAGTACATCAGTCAAACTTGGATGCCCAAGTTTCGTTCTCCTAGGTCGAAGCATTCGTTTGCAGGAACAGTTTGAATTTTTAGGTTTCACTGCGTTTTCTCCTAAATTGACAGATGCAGTTAGAACTCTAAATCAAACACGGTTTGTGCTAGCTTCTTGAAACTTGACACAATACAATAGTTCTACGTTCTATCTCTAAGGTTTGTTTCCTTTTGATGTAGCCTTAAGCAGGGACTGGCGAATAACTCACTCAATGAAAGGCGTTGTTAGGCTGCCAAAACACTACAGTCTCCTGAAATCACAACATATATTTTTTCTTCCGACCTTCATGATACTTTCAAGTAATGAGCAGTACACCAGTCAAACTTGGATGCCCAAGTTTCGTTCTCCTAGGTCGAAGGATTCGTTTGCAGGAACAGTTTGAATTTTTAGGTTTCACTGCGTTTTCTCCTATATTGACAGATGCAGTTAGAACTCTAAATCAAACACGGTTTGTGCTAGCTTCTTGAAACTTGACACAATACAATAGTTCTACGTTCTATCTCTAAGGTTTGTTTCCTCTTGATGTAGCCTTAAGCAGAGACTGGCGAATAACTCACTCAATGAAAGGCGTTGTTAGGCTGCCAAAAAACTACAGTCTCCTGAAATCACAACATATATTTTTTCTTCCGACCTTCATGATACTTTCAAGTAATGAGCAGTACACCAGTCAAACTTGGATGCCAAGTTTCGTTCCCCTAGGTCGAAGCATTCGTTTGCAGGAACAGTTTGAATTTTTAGGTTTCACTGCGTTTTCTCCTATATTGACAGATGCAGTTAGAACCCTAAATCAAACACGGTTTGGGCTAGCTTCTTGAAACTTGACACAATACAGTAGTTCTACGTTCTATCTCTAAGGTTTGTTTCCTCTTGATGTAGCCTTAAGCAGAGACTGGCGAATAACTCACTCAATGAAAGGCGTTGTTAGGCTGCCAAAAATCTACAGTCTCCTGAAATCAAAACATATATTTTTTCTTCCGACCTTCATGATACTTTCAAGTATGAGCAGTACACCAGTCAAACTTGGATGCCCAAGTTTCTTTCTCCTAGGTCGAAGCATTCGTTTGCAGGAACAGTTTGAATTTTTAGGTTTCACTGCGTTTTCTCCTATATTGACAGATGCAGTTAGAACTCTAAATCAAACACGGTTTGTGCTAGCTTCTTGAAACTTGACACAATTCAATAGTTCTATGTTCTATCTCTAAGGTTTGTTTCCTCTTGATGTAGCCTTAAGCAGAGACTGGCGAATAACTCACTCAATGAAAGGCGTTGTTAGGCTGCCAAAAAATTACAGTCTCCTGAAATCACAACATATAATTTTCCTTCCGACCTTCATGATACTTTCAAGTAATGAGCAGTACACCAGTCAAACTTGGATGCCCAAGTTTCGTTCTCCTAGGTCGTAGCATTCGTTTGCAGGAACAGTTTGAATTTTTAGGTTTCACTGCGTTTTCTCCTATATTGACAGATGCAGTTAGAACTCTAAATCAAACACGGTTTGTGCTAGCTTCTTGAAACTTGACACAATACAATAGTTCTACGTTCTATCTCTAAGGTTTGTTTCCTCTTGATGTAGCTTTAAGCAGAGACTGGCGAATAACTCACTCAATGAAAGGCGTTGTTAGGCTGCCAAAAAACTACAGTCTCCTGAAATCACAACATATATTTTTTCTTCCGACCTTCATGATACTTTCAAGTAATGAGCAGTACACCAGTCAAACTTGGATGCCCAAGTTTCGTTCCCCTAGGTCGAAGCATTCGTTTGCAGGAACAGTTTGAATTTTTAGGTTTCACTGCGTTTTCTCCTATATTGACAGATGCAGTTAGAACTCTAAATCAAACACGGTTTGTGCTAGCTTCTTGAAACTTGACACAATACAATAGTTCTACGTTCTATCTCTAAGGTTTGTTTCCTCTTGATGTAGCCTTAAGCAGAGACTGGCGAATAACTCACTCAATGAAATGCGTTGTTAGGCTGCCAAAAAACAACAGTCTCCTGAAATCACAACATATATTTTTTCTTCCGACCTTCATGATACTTTCAAGTAATGAGCAGTACACCAGTCAAACTTGGATGCCCAAGTTTCGTTCCCCTAGGTCGAAGCATTCGTTTGCAGGAACAGTTTGAATTTTTAGGTTTCACTGCGTTTTCTCCTATATTGACAGATGCAGTTAGAACTCTAAATCAAACACGGTTTGTGCTAGCTTCTTGAAACTTGACACAATACAATAGTTCTACGTTCTATCTCTAAGGTTTGTTTCCTCTTGATGTAGCCTTAAGCAGAGACTGGCGAATAACTCACTCAATGAAAGGCGTTGTTAGGCTGCCAAAAAACTACAGTCTCCTGAAATCACAACATATATTTTTTCTTCCGACCTTCATGATACTTTCAAGTAATGAGCAGTACACCAGTCAAACTTGGATGCCCAAGTTTCGTTCCCCTAGGTCGAAGCATTCGTTTGCAGGAACAGTTTGAATTTTTAGGTTTCACTGCGTTTTCTCCTATATTGAGAGATGCAGTTAGAACTCTAAATCAAACACGGTTTGTGCTAGCTTCTTGAAACTTGACACAATACAATAGTTCTACGTTCTATCTCTAAGGTTTGTTTCCTCTTGATGTAGCCTTAAGCAGAGACTGGCGAATAACTCACTCAATGAAAGGCGTTGTTAGGCTGCCAAAAAATTACAGTCTCCTGAAATCACAACATATAATTTTCCTTCCGACCTTCATGATACTTTCAAGTAATGAGCAGTACACCAGTCAAACTTGGATGCCCAAGTTTCGTTCCCCTAGGTCGAAGCATTCGTTTGCAGGAACAGTTTGAATTTTTAGGTTTCACTGCGTTTTCTCCTATATTGACAGATGCAGTTAGAACTCTAAATCAAACACGGTTTGGGCTAGCTTCTTGAAACTTGACACAATACAATAGTTCTACGTTCTATCTCTAAGGTTTGTTTCCTCTTTAGTAGCTTCAAGCAGAGACTGGCGAATAACTCACTCAATGAAAGGCGTTGTTAGGCTGCCAAAAAACTACAGTCTCCTGAAATCACAACATATATTTTTTCTTCCGACCTTCATGATACTTTCAAGTAATGAGCAGTACACCAGTCAAACTTGGATGCCCAAGTTTCGTTCCCCTAGGTCGAAGCATTCGTTTGCAGGAACAGTTTGAATTTTTAGGTTTCACTGCGTTTTCTCCTATATTGACAGATGCAGTTAGAACCCTAAATCAAACACGGTTTGGGCTAGCTTCTTGAAACTTGACACAATACAGTAGTTCTACGTTCTATCTCTAAGGTTTGTTTCCTCTTGATGTAGCCTTAAGCAGAGACTGGCGAATAACTCACTCAATGAAAGGCGTTGTTAGGCTGCCAAAAATCTACAGTCTCCTGAAATCAAAACATATATTTTTTCTTCCGACCTTCATGATACTTTCAAGTATGAGCAGTACACCAGTCAAACTTGAATGCCCAAGTTTCTTTCTCCTAGGTCGAAGCATTCGTTTGCAGGAACAGTTTGAATTTTTAGGTTTCACTGCGTTTTCTCCTATATTGACAGATGCAGTTAGAACTCTAAATCAAACACGGTTTGTGCTAGCTTCTTGAAACTTGACACAATACAATAGTTCTACGTTCTATCTCTAAGGTTTGTTTCCTCTTGATGTAGCCTTAAGCAGAGACTGGCGAATAACTCACTCAATGAAATGCGTTGTTAGGCTGCCAAAAAACAACAGTCTCCTGAAATCACAACATATATTTTTTCTTCCGACCTTCATGATACTTTCAAGTAATGAGCAGTACACCAGTCAAACTTGGATGCCCAAGTTTCGTTCCCCTAGGTCGAAGCATTCGTTTGCAGGAACAGTTTGAATTTTTAGGTTTCACTGCGTTTTCTCCTATATTGACAGATGCAGTTAGAACTCTAAATCAAACACGGTTTGTGCTAGCTTCTTGAAACTTGACACAATACAATAGTTCTACGTTCTATCTCTAAGGTTGTTTCCTCTTGATGTAGCCTTAAGCAGAGACTGGCGAATAACTCACTCAATGAAAGGCGTTGTTAGGCTGCCAAAAAACTACAGTCTCCTGAAATCACAACATATATTTTTTCTTCCGACCTTCATGATACTTTCAAGTAAGGAGCAGCACACCAGTCAAACTTGGATGCCCAAGTTTCGTTCTCCTAGGTCGAAGCATTCGTTTGCAGGAACAGTTTGAATTTTTAGGTTTCACTGCGTTTTCTCCTATATTGACAGACGCAGTTAGAACTCTAAATCAAACACGGTTTGTGCTAGCTTCTTGAAACTTGACACAATACAATAGTTCTACGTTCTATCTCTAAGGTTTGTTTCCTCTTGATGTAGCCTTAAGGAGAGACTGGCGAATAACTCACTCAATGAAAGGCGTTGTTAGGCTGCCAAAGAACTACAGTCTCCTGAAATCACAACATATATTTTTTCTTCCGACCTTCATGATACTTTCAAGTAATGAGCAGTACATCAGTCAAAGTTGGATGCCCAAGTTTCGTTCTCCTAGGTCGAAGCATTCGTTTGCAGGAACAGTTTGAATTTTTAGGTTTCACTGCGTTTTCTCCTAAATTGACAGATGCAGTTAGAACTCTAAATCAAACACGGTTTGTGCTAGCTTCTTGAAACTTGACACAATACAATAGTTCTACGTTCTATCTCTAAGGTTTGTTTCCTCTTGATGTAGCCTTAAGCAGGGACTGGCGAATAACTCACTCAATGAAAGGCGTTGTTAGGCTGCCAAAACACTACAGTCTCCTGAAATCACAACATATATTTTTTCTTCCGACCTTCATGATACTTTCAAGTAATGAGCAGTACACCAGTCAAACTTGGATGCCCAAGTTTCGTTCTCCTAGGTCGAAGGATTCGTTTGCAGGAACAGTTTGAATTTTTAGGTTTCACTGCGTTTTCTCCTATATTGACAGATGCAGTTAGAACTCTAAATCAAACACGGTTTGTGCTAGCTTCTTGAAACTTGACACAATACAATAGTTCTACGTTCTATCTCTAAGGTTTGTTTCCTCTTGATGTAGCCTTAAGCAGAGACTGGCGAACAACTCACACAATGAAAGGCGTTGTTAGGCTGCCAAAAAACTACAGTCTCCTGAAATCACAACATATATTTTTTCTTCCGACCTTCATGATACTCAAGTAATCAGCAGTACACCAGTCAAACTTGGATGCCCAAGTTTCGTTCCCCTAGGTCGAAGCATTCGTTTGCAGGAACAGTTTGAATTTTTAGGTTTCACTGCGTTTTCTCCTATATTGACAGATGCAGTTAGAACCCTAAATCAAACACGGTTTGGGCTAGCTTCTTGAAACTTGACACAATACAGTAGTTCTACGTTCTATCTCTAAGGTTTGTTTCCTCTTGATGTAGCCTTAAGCAGAGACTGGCGAATAACTCACTCAATGAAAGGCGTTGTTAGGCTGCCAAAAAACTACAGTCTCCTAAAATCACAACATATATTTTTTCTTCCGACCTTCATGATACTTTCAAGTAATGAGCAGTACACCAGTCAAACTTGGATGCCCAAGTTTCGTTCCCCTAGGTCGAAGCATTCGTTTGCAGGAACAGTTTGAATTTTTAGGTTTCACTGCGTTTTCTCCTATATTGACAGATGCAGTTAGAACTCTAAATCAAACACGGTTTGGGCTAGCTTCTTGAAACTTGACACAATACAATAGTTCTACGTTCTATCTCTAAGGTTTGTTTCCTCTTGATGTAGCCTTAAGCAGAGACTGGCGAATAACACACTCAATGAAAGGCGTTGTTAGGCTGCCAAAAAACTACAGTCTCCTGAAATCACAACATATAATTTTCCTTCCGACCTTCATGATACTTTCAAGTAATGAGCAGTACACCAGTCAAACTTGGATGCCCAAGTTTCGTTCCCCTAGGTCGAAGCATTCGTTTGCAGGAACAGTTTGAATTTTTAGGTTTCACTGCGTTTTCTCCTATATTGACAGATGCAGTTAGAACTCTAAATCAAACATGGTTTGGGCTAGCTTCTTGAAACTTGACACAATACAATAGTTCTACGTTCTATCTCTAAGGTTTGTTTCCTCTTGATGTAGCTTTAAGCAGAGACTGGCGAATAACTCACTCAATGAAAGGCGTTGTTAGGCTGCCAGAAAACTACAGTCTCCTGAAATCACAACATATATTTTTTCTTCCGACCTTCATGATACTTTCAAGTAATGAGCAGTACACCAGTCAAACTTGGATGCCCAAGTTTCGTTCCCCTAGGTCGAAGCATTCGTTTGCAGGAACAGTTTGAATTTTTAGGTTTCACTGCGTTTTCTCCTATATTGACAGATGCAGTTAGAACCCTAAATCAAACACGGTTTGGGCTAGCTTCTTGAAACTTGACACAATACAGTAGTTCTACGTTCTATCTCTAAGGTTTGTTTCCTCTTGATGTAGCCTTAAGCAGAGACTGGCGAATAACTCACCCAATGAAAGGCGTTGTTAGGCTGCCACAAATCTACAGTCTCCTGAAATCAAAACATATATTTTTTCTTCCGACCTTCATGATACTTTCAAGTAATGAGCAGTACACCAGTCAAACTTGGATGCCCAAGTTTCTTTCTCCTAGGTCGAAGCATTCGTTTGCAGGAACAGTTTGAATTTTTAGGTTTCACTGCGTTTTCTCCTATATTGACAGATGCAGTTAGAACTCTAAATCAAACACGGTTTGTGCTAGCTTCTTGAAACTTGACACAATACAATAGTTCTACGTTCTATCTCTAAGGTTTGTTTCCTCTTGATGTAGCCTTAAGCAGAGACTGGCGAATAACTCACTCAATGAAAGGCGTTGTTAGGCTGCCAAAAAACTACAGTCTCCTGAAATCACAACATATATTTTTTCTTCCGACCTTCATGATACTTTCAAGTAATGAGCAGTACACCAGTCAAACTTGGATGCCCAAGTTTCGTTCTCCTAGGTCGAAGCATTCGTTTGCAGGAACAGTTTGAATTTTTAGGTTTCACTGCGTTTTCTCCTATATTGACAGATGCAGTTAGAACTCTAAATCAAACACGGTTTGTGCTAGCTTCTTGAAACTTGACACAATACAATAGTTCTACGTTCTATCTCTAAGGTTTGTTTCCTCTTGATGTAGCCTTAAGAAGAGACTGGCGAATAACTCACTCAATGAAATGCGTTGTTAGGCTGCCAAAAAACTACAGTCTCCTGAAATCACAACATATATTTTTTCTTCCGACCTTCATGATACTTTCAAGTAATGAGCAGTACACCAGTCAAACTTGGATGCCAAAGTTTCGTTCCCCTAGGTCGAAGCATTCGTTTGCAGGAACAGTTTGAATTTTTAGGTTTCACTGCGTTTTCTCCTATATTGACAGATGCAGTTAGAACTCTAAATCAAACACGGTTTGGGCTAGCTTCTTGAAACTTGACACAATACAATAGTTCTACGTTCTATCTCTAAGGTTTGTTTCCTCTTGATGTAGCCTTAAGCAGAGACTGGCGAATAACTCACTCAATGAAAGGCATTGTTAGGCTGCCAAAAAACTACAGTCTCCTGAAATCACAACATATATTTTTTCTTCCGACCTTCATGATACTTTCAAGTAATGAGCAGTACACCAGTCAAACTTGGATGCCCAAGTTTCGTTCCCCTAGGTCGAAGCATTCGTTTGCAGGAACAGTTTGAATTTTTAGGTTTCACTGCGTTTTCTCCTATATTGACAGATGCAGTTAGAACTCTAAATCAAACACGGTTTGGGCTAGCTTCTTGAAACTTGACACAATACAATAGTTCTACGTTCTATCTCTAAGGTTTGTTTCCTCTTGATGTAGCCTTAAGCAGAGACTGGCGAATAACTCACTCAATGAAAGGCGTTGTTAGGCTGCCAAAAAATTACAGTCCCCTGAAATCACAACATATAATTTTCCTTCCAACCTTCATGATACTTTCAAGGAATGAGCAGTACACCAGTCAAACTTGGATGCCCAAGTTTCGTTCCCCTAGGTCGAAGCATTCGTTTGCAGGAACAGTTTGAATTTTTAGATTTCACTGCGTTTTCTCCTATATTGACAGATGCAGTTAGAACGCTAAATCAAACATGGTTTGGGCTAGCTTCTTGAAACTTGACACAATACAATAGTTCTACGTTCTATCTCTAAGGTTTGTTTCCTCTTGATGTAGCTTTAAGCAGAGACTGGTGAATAACTCACTCAATGAAAGGCGTTGTTAGGCTGCCAAAAAACTACAGTCTCCTGAAATCACAACATATATTTTTTCTTCCGACCTTCATGATACTTTCAAGTAATGAGCAGTACACCAGTCAAACTTGGATGCCCAAGTTTCGTTCCCCTAGGTCGAAGCATTCGTTTGCAGGAACAGTTTGAATTTTTAGGTTTCACTGCGTTTTCTCCTATATTGACAGATGCAGTTAGAACCCTAAATCAAACACGGTTTGGGCTAGCTTCTTGAAACTTGACACAATACAGTAGTTCTACGTTCTATCTCTAAGGTTTGTTTCCTCTTGATGTAGCCTTAAGCAGAGACTGGCGAATAACTCACCCAATGAAAGGCGTTGTTAGGCTGCCACAAATCTACAGTCTCCTGAAATCAAAACATATATTTTTTCTTCCAACCTTCATGATACTTTCAAGTAATGAGCAGTACACCAGTCAAACTTGGATGCCCAAGTTTCGTTCTCCTAGGTCGAAGCATTCGTTTGCAGGAACAGTTTGAATTTTTAGGTTTCACTGCGTTTTCTCCTATATTGACAGATGCAGTTAGAACTCTAAATCAAACACGGTTTGGGCTAGCTTCTTCAAACTTGACACAATACAATAGTTCTACGTTCTATCTCTAAGGTTTGTTTCCTCTTGATGTAGCCTTAAGCAGAGACTGGCGAATAACTCACTCAATGAAAGGCGTTGTTAGGCTGCCAAAAAATTACAGTCTCCTGAAATCACAACATATAATTTTCCTTCCGACCTTCATGATACTTTCAAGTAATGAGCAGTACACCAGTCAAACTTGGATGCCCAAGTTTCGTTCCCCTAGGTCGAAGCATTCGTTTGCAGGAACAGTTTGAATTTTTAGGTTTCACTGCGTTTTCTCCTATATTGACAGATGCAGTTAGAACTCTAAATCAAACATGGTTTGGGCTAGCTTCTTGAAACTTGACACAATACAATAGTTCTACGTTCTATCTCTAAGGTTTGTTTCCTCTTGATGTAGCTTTAAGCAGAGCCTGGCGAATAACTCACTCAATGAAAGGCGTTGTTAGGCTGCCAAAAAACTACAGTCTCCTGAAATCACAACATATATTTTTTCTTCCGACCTTCATGATACTTTCAAGTAATGAGCAGTACACCAGTCAAACTTGGATGCCCAAGTTTCGTTCCCCTAGGTCGAAGCATTCGTTTGCAGGAACAGTTTGAATTTTTAGGTTTCACTGCGTTTTCTCCTATATTGACAGATGCAGTTAGAACCCTAAATCAAACACGGTTTGGGCTAGCTTCTTGAAACTTGACACAATACAATAGTTCTACGTTCTATCTCTAAGGTTTGTTTCCTCTTGATGTAGCCTTAAGCAGAGACTGGCGAATAACTCACCCAATGAAAGGCGTTGTTAGGCTGCCAAAAAACTACAGTCTCCTGAAATCACAACATATATTTTTTCTTCCGACCTTCATGATACTTTCATGTAATGAGCAGTACACCAGTCAAACTTGGATGCCCAAGTTTCGTTCCCCTAGGTCGAAGCATTCGTTTGCAGGAACAGTTTGAATTTTTAGGTTTCACTGCGTTTTCTCCTATATTGACAGATGCAGTTAGAACTCTAAATCAAACACGGTTTGGGCTAGCTTCTTGAAACTTGACACAATACAATAGTTCTACGTTCTATCTCTAAGGTTTGTTTCCTCTTGATGTAGCCTTAAGCAGAGACTGGCGAATAACTCACTCAATGAAAGGCGTTGTTAGGCTGCCAAAGAACTACAGTCTCCTGAAATCACAACGTATATTTTTTCTTCCGACCTTCATGATACTTTCAAGTAATGAGCAGTGCACCAGTCAAACTTGGATGCCCAAGTTTCGTTCTCCTAGGTCGAAGCATTCGTTTGCAGGAACAGTTTGAATTTGTAGGTTTCACTGCGTTTTCTCCTAAATTGACAGATGCAGTTAGAACTCTAAATCAAACACGGTTTGTGCTAGCTTCTTGAAACTTGACACAATACAATAGTTCTACGTTCTATCTCTAAGGTTTGTTTCCTCTTGATGTAGCCTTAAGCAGAGACTGGCGAATAACTCACTCAATGAAAGGCGTTGTTAGGCTGCCAAAGAACTACAGTCTCCTGAAATCACAACATATATTTTTTCTTCCGACCTTCATGATACTTTCAAGTAATGAGCAGTACACCAGTCAAACTTGGATGCCCAAGTTTCGTTCTCCTAGGTCGAAGGATTCGTTTGCAGGAACAGTTTGAATTTTTAGGTTTCACTGCGTTTTCTCCTATATTGACAGATGCAGTTAGAACTCTAAATCAAACACGGTTTGTGCTAGCTTCTTGAAACTTGACACAATACAATAGTTCTACGTTCTATCTCTAAGGTTTGTTTCCTCTTGATGTAGCCTTAAGCAGAGACTGGCGAATAACTCACTCAATGAAAGGCGTTGTCAGGCTGCCAAAAAACTACAGTCTCCTGAAATCACAACATATAATTTTCCTTCCGAACTTCATGATACTTTCAAGAAATGAGCAGTACACCAGTCAAACTTGGATGCCCAAGTTTCGTTCTCCTAGGTCGTAGCATTCGTTTGCAGGAACAGTTTGAATTTTTAGGTTTCACTGCGTTTTCTCCTATATTGACAGATGCAGTTAGAACTCTAAATCAAACACGGTTTGTGCTAGCTTCTTGAAACTTGACACAATACAATAGTTCTACGTTCTATCTCTAAGGTTTGTTTCCTCTTGATGTAGCCTTAAGCAGAGACTGGCGAATAACACACTCAATGAAATGCGTTGTTAGGCTGCCAAAAAACTACAGTCTCCTGAAATCACAACATATATTTTTTCTTCCGACCTTCATGATACTTTCAAGTAATGAGCAGTACACCAGTCAAACTTGGATGCCCAAGTTTCGTTCCCCTAGGTCGAAGCATTCGTTTGCAGGAACAGTTTGAATTTTTAGGTTTCACTGCGTTTTCTCCTATATTGACAGATGCAGTTAGAACTCTAAATCAAACATGGTTTGGGCTAGCTTCTTGAAACTTGACACAATACAATAGTTCTACGTTCTATCTCTAAGGTTTGTTTCCTCTTGATGTAGCTTTAAGCAGAGACTGGCGAATAACTCACTCAATGAAAGGCGTTGTTAGGCTGCCAAAAAACTACAGTCTCCTGAAATCACAACATATATTTTTTCTTCCGACCTTCATGATACTTTCAAGTAATGAGCAGTACACCAGTCAAACTTGGATGCCCAAGTTTCGTTCCCCTAGGTCGAAGCATTCGTTTGCAGGAACAGTTTGAATTTTTAGGTTTCACTGCGTTTTCTCCTATATTGACAGATGCAGTTAGAACCCTAAATCAAACACGGTTTGGGCTAGCTTCTTGAAACTTGACACAATACAGTAGTTCTACGTTCTATCTCTAAGGTTTGTTTCCTCTTGATGTAGCCTTAAGCAGAGACTGGCGAATAACTCACCCAATGAAAGGCGTTGTTAGGCTGCCACAAATCTACAGTCTCCTGAAATCAAAACATATATTTTTTCTTCCGACCTTCATGATACTTTCAAGTAATGAGCAGTACACCAGTCAAACTTGGATGCCCAAGTTTCGTTCTCCTAGGTCGTAGCATTCGTTTGCAGGAACAGTTTGAATTTTTAGGTTTCACTGCGTTTTCTCCTATATTGACAGATGCAGTTAGAACTCTAAATCAAACACGGTTTGTGCTAGCTTCTTGAAACTTGACACAATACAATAGTTCTACGTTCTATCTCTAAGGTTTGTTTCCTCTTGATGTAGCCTTAAGCAGAGACTGGCGAATAACTCACTCAATGAAAGGCGTTGTTAGGCTGCCAAAGAACTACAGTCTCCTGAAATCACAACATATATTTTTTCTTCCGACCTTCATGATACTTTCAAGTAATGAGCAGTACACCAGTCAAACTTGGATGCCCAAGTTTCGTTCCCCTAGGTCGAAGCATTCGTTTGCAGGAACAGTTTGAATTTTTAGGTTTCACTGCGTTTTCTCCTATATTGACAGATGCAGTTAGAACTCTAAATCAAACACGGTTTGGGCTAGCTTCTTGAAACTTGACACAATAAAATAGTTCTACGTTCTATCTCTAAGGTTTGTTTCCTCTTGATGTAGCCTTAAGCAGAGACTGGCGAATAACTCACTCAATGAAAGGCGTTGTTAGGCTGCCAAAGAACTACAGTCTCCTGAAATCACAACATATATTTTTTCTTCCGACCTTCATGATACATTCAAGTAATGAGCAGTACACCAGTCAAACTTGGATGCCCAAGTTTCGTTCTCCTAGGTCGAAGCATTCGTTTGCAGGAACAGTTTGAATTTGTAGGTTTCACTGCGTTTTCTCCTAAATTGACAGATGCAGTTAGAACTCTAAATCAAACACGGTTGGTGCTAGCTTCTTGAAACTTGACACAATACAATAGTTCTACGTTCTATCTCTAAGGTTTGTTTCCTCTTGATGTAGCCTTAAGCAGAGACTGGCGAATAACTCACTCAATGAAAGGCGTTGTTAGGCTGCCAAAAAACTACAGTCTCCTGAAATCACAACATATATTTTTTCTTCCGACCTTCATGATACTTTCAAGTAATGAGCAGTACACCAGTCAAACTTGGATGCCCAAGTTTCGTTCTCTTAGGTCGAAGGATTCGTTTGCAGGAACAGTTTGAATTTTTAGGTTTCACTGCGTTTTCTCCTATATTGACAGATGCAGTTAGAACTCTAAATCAAACACTGTTTCTGCTAGCTTCTTGAAACTTGACACAATACAATAGTTCTATGTTCTATCTATAAGGTTTGTTTCCTCTTGATGTAGCCTTAAGCAGAGACTGGCGAATAACTCACTCAATGAAAGGCGTTGTCAGGCTGCCAAAAAACTACAGTCTCCTGAAATCACAACATATAATTTTCCTTCCGACCTTCATGATACTTTCAAGTAATGAGCAGTACACCAGTCAAACTTGGATGCCCAAGTTTCGTTCTCCTAGGTCGTAGCATTCGTTTGCAGGAACAGTTTGAATTTTTAGGTTTCACTGCGTTTTCTCCTATATTGACAGATGCAGTTAGAACTCTAAATCAAACACGGTTTGTGCTAGCTTCTTGAAACTTGACACAATACAATAGTTCTACGTTCTATCTCTAAGGTTTGTTTCCTCTTGATGTAGCCTTAAGCAGAGACTGGCGAATAACTCACTCAATGAAATGCGTTGTTAGGCTGCCAAAAAACTACAGTCTCCTGAAATCACAACATATATTTTTTCTTCCGACCTTCATGATACTTTCAAGTAATGAGCAGTACACCAGTCAAACTTGGATGCCCAAGTTTCGTTCCCCTAGGTCGAAGCATTCGTTTGGAGGAACAGTTTGAATTTTTAGGTTTCACTGCGTTTTCTCCTATATTGACAGATGCAGTTAGAACTCTAAATCAAACACGGTTTGGGCTAGCTTCTTGAAACTTGACACAATACAATAGTTCTACGTTCTATCTCTAAGGATTGTTTCCTCTTGATGTAGCCTTAAGCAGAGACTGGCGAATAACTCACTCAATGAAAGGCGTTGTTAGGCTGCCACAAATCTACAGTCTCCTGAAATCAAAACATATATTTTTTCTTCCGACCTTCATGATACTTTCAAGTAATGAGCAGTACACCAGTCAAACTTGGATGCCCAAGTTTCGTTCTCCTAGGTCGTAGCCTTCGTTTGCAGGAACAGTTTGAATTTTTAGGTTTCACTGCGTTTTCTCCTATATTGACAGATGCAGTTAGAACTCTAAATCAAACACGGTTTGTGCTAGCTTCTTGAAACTTGACACAATACAATAGTTCTACGTTCTATCTCTAAGGTTTGTTTCCTCTTGATGTAGCCTTAAGCAGAGACTGGCGAATAACTCACTCAATGAAAGGCGTTGTTAGGCTGCCAAAGAACTACAGTCTCCTGAAATCACAACATATATTTTTTCTTCCGACCTTCATGATACTTTCAAGTAATGAGCAGTACACCAGTCAAACTTGGATGCCCAAGTTTCGTTCCCCTAGGTCGAAGCATTCGTTTGCAGGAACAGTTTGAATTTTTAGGTTTCACTGCGTTTTCTCCTATATTGACAGATGCAGTTAGAACTCTAAATCAAACACGGTTTGGGCTAGCTTCTTGAAACTTGACACAATACAATAGTTCTACGTTCTATCTCTAAAGTTTGTTTCCTCTTGATGTAGCCTTAAGCAGAGACTGGCGAATAACTCACTCAATGAAAGGCGTTGTTAGGCTGCCAAAGAACTACAGTCTCCTGAAATCACAACATATATTTTTTCTTCCGACCTTCATGATACTTTCAAGTAATGAGCAGTACACCAGTCAAACTTGGATGCCCAAGTTTCGTTCTCCTAGGTCGAAGCATTCGTTTGCAGGAACAGTTTGAATTTGTAGGTTTCACTGCGTTTTCTCCTAAATTGACAGATGCAGTTAGAACTCTAAATCAAACACGGTTGGTGCTAGCTTCTTGAAACTTGACACAATACAATAGTTCTACGTTCTATCTCTAAGGTTTGTTTCCTCTTGATGTAGCCTTAAGCAGAGACTGGCGAATAACTCACTCAATGAAAGGCGTTGTTACGCTGCCAAAGAACTACAGTCTCCTGAAATCACAACATATATTTTTTCTTCCGACCTTCATGATACTTTCAAGTAATGAGCAGTACACCAGTCAAACTTGGATGCCCAAGTTTCGTTCTCCTAGGTCGAAGCATTCGTTTGCAGGAACAGTTTGAATTTTTAGGTTTCACTGCGTTTTCTCCTAAATTGACAGATGCAGTTAGAACTCTAAATCAAACACGGTTTGTGCTAGCTTCTTGAAACTTGACACAATACAATAGTTCTACGTTCTATCTCTAAGGTTTGTTTCCTCTTGATGTAGCCTTAAGCAGGGACTGGCGAATAACTCACTCAATGAAAGGCGTTGTTAGGCTGCCAAAAAACTACAGTCTCCTGAAATCACAACATATATTTTTTCTTCCGACCTTCATGATACTTTCAAGTAATGAGCAGTACACCAGTCAAACTTGGATACCCAAGTTTCGTTCTCCTAGGTCGAAGCATTCGTTTGCAGGAACAGTTTGAATTTTTAGGTTTCACTGCATTTTCTCCTATATTGACAGATGCAGTTAGAACTCTAAATCAAACACGGTTTGTGCTAGCTTCTTGAAACTTGACACAATTCAATAGTTCTATGTTCTATCTCTAAGGTTTGTTTCCTCTTGATGTAGCCTTAAGCAGAGACTGGCGAATAACTCACTCAATGAAAGGCGTTGTTAGGCTGCCAAAAAATTACAGTCTCCTGAAATCACAACATATAATTTTCCTTCCGACCTTCATGATACTTTCAAGTAATGAGCAGTACACCAGTCAAACTTGGATGCCCAAGTTTACGTTCTCCTAGGTCGTAGCATTCGTTTGCAGGAACAGTTTGAATTTTTAGGTTTCACTGCGTTTTCTCCTATATTGACAGATGCAGTTAGAACTCTAAATCAAACACGGTTTGGGCTAGCTTCTTGAAACTTGACACAATACAATAGTTCTACGTTCTCTCTCTAAGGTTTGTTTCCTCTTGATGTAGCCTTAAGCAGAGACTGGCGAATAACTCACTCAATGAAAGGCGTTGTTAGGCTGCCAAAAAACTACAGTCTCCTGAAATCACAACATATATTTTTTCTTCCGACCTTCATGATACTTTCAAGTAATGAGCAGTACACCAGTCAAACTTGGATGCCCAAGTTTCGTTCCCCTAGGTCGAAGCATTCGTTTGCAGGAACAGTTTGAATTTTTAGGTTTCACTGCGTTTTCTCCTATATTGACAGATGCAGTTAGAACTCTAAATCAAACACGGTTTGGGCTAGCTTCTTGAAACTTGACACAATACAATAGTTCTACGTTCTATCTCTAAGGTTTGTTTCCTTTGATGTAGCTTTAAGCAGAGACTGGCGAATAACTCACTCAATGAAAGGCGTTGTTAGGCTGCCAAAAAACTACAGTCTCCTGAAATCACAACATATATTTTTTCTTCCGACCTTCATGATACTTTCAAGTAATGAGCAGTACACCAGTCAAACTTGGATGCCCAAGTTTCGTTCCCCTAGGTCGAAGCCTTCATTCGTTTGCAGGAACAGTTTGAATTTTTAGGTTTCACTGCGTTTTCTCCTATATTGACAGATGCAGTTAGAACCCTAAATCAAACACGGTTTGGGCTAGCTTCTTGAAACTTGACACAATACAGTAGTTCTACGTTCTATCTCTAAGGTTTGTTTCCTCTTGATGTAGCCTTAAGCAGAGACTGGCGAATAACTCACTCAATGAAAGGCGTTGTTAGGCTGCCAAAAATCTACAGTCTCCTGAAATCAAAACATATATTTTTTCTTCCGACCTTCATGATACTTTCAAGTAATGAGCAGTACACCAGTCAAACTTGGATGCCCAAGTTTCTTTCTCCTAGGTCGAAGCATTCGTTTGCAGGAACAGTTTGAATTTTTAGGTTTCACTGCGTTTTCTCCTATATTGACAGATGCAGTTAGAACTCTAAATCAAACACGGTTTGGGCTAGCTTCTTGAAACTTGACACAATACAGTAGATCTACGTTCTATCTCTAAGGTTTGTTTCCTCTTGATGTAGCCTTAAGCAGAGACTGGCGAATAACTCACTCAATGAAAGGCGTTGTTAGGCTGCCAAAAAACTACAGTCTCCTGAAATCACAACATATATTTTTTCTTCCAACCTTCATGATACTTTCAAGTAATGAGCAGTACACCAGTCAAACTTGGATGCCCAAGTTTCGTTCTCTTAGGTCGAAGGATTCGTTTGCAGGAACAGTTTGAATTTTTAGGTTTCACTGCGTTTTCTCCTATATTGACAGATGCAGTTAGAACTCTCAATCAAACACGGTTTGTGCTAGCTTCTTGAAACTTGACACAATACAATAGTTCTACGTTCTATCTCTAAGGTTTGTTTCCTCTTGATGTAGCCTTAAGCAGAGACTGGCGAATAACTCACTCAATGAAAGGCGTTGTCAGGCTGCCAAAAAACTACAGTCTCCTGAAATCACAACATATAATTTTCCTTCCGACCTTCATGATACTTTCAAGAAATGAGCAGTACACCAGTCAAACTTGGATGCCCAAGTTTCGTTCTCCTAGGTCGTAGCATTCGTTTGCAGGAACAGTTTGAATTTTTAGGTTTCACTGCGTTTTCTCCTATATTGACAGATGCAGTTAGAACTCTAAATCAAACACGGTTTGTGCTAGCTTCTTGAAACTTGACACAATACAATAGTTCTACGTTCTATCTCTAAGGTTTGTTTCCTCTTGATGTAGCCTTAAGCAGAGACTGGCGAATAACTCACTCAATGAAATGCGTTGTTAGGCTGCCAAAAAACTACAGTCTCCTGAAATCACAACATATATTTTTTCTTCCGACCTTCATGATACTTTCAAGTAATGAGCAGTACACCAGTCAAACTTGGATGCCCAAGTTTCGTTCCCCTAGGTCGAAGCATTCGTTTGCAGGAACAGTTTGAATTTTTAGGTTTCACTGCGTTTTCTCCTATATTGACAGATGCAGTTAGAACTCTAAATCAAACACGGTTTGGGCTAGCTTCTTGAAACTTGACACAATACAATAGTTCTACGTTCTATCTCTAAGGTTTGTTTCCTTTGATGTAGCTTTAAGCAGAGACTGGCGAATAACTCACTCAATGAAAGGCATTGTTAGGCTGCCAAAAAACTACAGTCTCCTGAAATCACAACATATATTTTTTCTTCCGACCTTCATGATACTTTCAAGTAATGAGCAGTACACCAGTCAAACTTGGATGCCCAAGTTTCGTTCCCCTAGGTCGAAGCATTCGTTTGCAGGAACAGTTTGAATTTTTAGGTTTCACTGCGTTTTCTCCTATATTGACAGATGCAGTTAGAACCCTAAATCAAACACGGTTTGGGCTAGCTTCTTGAAACTTGACACAATACAGTAGTTCTACGTTCTATCTCTAAGGTTTCTTTCCTCTTGATGTAGCCTTAAGCAGAGACTGGCGAATAACTCACTCAATGAAAGGCGTTGTTAGGCTGCCAAAAATCTACAGTCTCCTGAAATCACAACATATATTTTTTCTTCCGACCTTCATGATACTTTCAAGTAATGAGCAGTACACCAGTCAAACTTGGATGCCCAAGTTTCTTTCTCCTAGGTCGAAGCATTCGTTTGCAGGAACAGTTTGAATTTTTAGGTTTCACTGCGTTTTCTCCTATATTGACAGATGCAGTTAGAACTCTAAATCAAACACGGTTTGTGCTAGGTTCTTGAAACTTGACACAATACAATAGTTCTACGTTCTATCTCTAAGGTTTGTTTCCTCTTGATGTAGCCTTAAGCAGAGACTGGCGAATAACTCACTCAATGAAAGGCGTTTTCAGGCTGCCAAAAAACTACAGTCTCCTGAAATCACAACATATATTTTTTCTTCCGACCTTCATGATACTTTCAAGTAATGAGCAGTACACCAGTCAAACTTGGATGCCCAAGTTTCGTTCTCCTAGGTCGAAGCATTCGTTTGCAGGAACAGTTTGAATTTTTAGGTTTCACTGCGTTTTCTCCTATATTGACAGATGCAGTTAGAACTCTAAATCAAACACGGTTTGTGCTAGCTTCTTGAAACTTGACACAATACAATAGTTCTACGTTCTATCTCTAAGGTTTGTTTCCTCTTGATGTAGCCTTAAGCAGAGACTGGCGAATAACTCACTCAATGAAATGCGTTGTTAGGCTGCCAAAAAACTACAGTCTCCTGAAATCACAACATATATTTTTTCTTCCGACCTTCATGATATTTTCAAGTAATGAGCAGTACACCAGTCAAACTTGGATGCCCAAGTTTCGTTCCCCTAGGTCGAAGCATTCGTTTGCAGGAACAGTTTGAATTTTTAGGTTTCACTGCGTTTTCTCCTATATTGACAGATGCAGTTAGAACTCTAAATCAAACATGGTTTGGGCTAGCTTCTTGAAACTTGACACAATACAATAGTTCTACGTTCTATCTCTAAGGTTTGTTTCCTCTAGATGTAGCCTTAAGCAGAGACTGGCGAATAACTCACTCAATGAAAGGCGTTGTCAGGCTGCAAAAAAACTACAGTCTCCTGAAATCACAACATATAATTTTCCTTCCGACCTTCATGATACTTTCAAGAAATGAGCAGTACACCAGTCAAACTTGGATGCCCAAGTTTCGTTCTCCTAGGTCGTAGCATTCGTTTGCAGGAACAGTTTGAATTTTTAGGTTTCACTGCGTTTTCTCCTATATTGACAGATGCAGTTAGAACTCTAAATCAAACACGGTTTGTGCTAGCTTCTTGAAACTTGACACAATACAATAGTTCTACGTTCTATCTCTAAGGTTTGTTTCCTCTTGATGTAGCCTTAAGCAGAGACTGGCGAATAACTCACTCAATGAAATGCGTTGTTAGGCTGCCAAAAAACTACAGTCTCCTGAAATCACAACATATATTTTTTCTTCCGACATTCATGATACTTTCAAGTAATGAGCAGTACACCAGTCAAACTTGGATGCCCAAGTTTCGTTCCCCTAGGTCGAAGCATTCGTTTGCAGGAACAGTTTGAATTTTTAGGTTTCACTGCGTTTTCTCCTATATTGACAGATGCAGTTAGAACTCTAAATCAAACACGGTTTGGGCTAGCTTCTTGAAACTTGACACAATACAATAGTTCTACGTTCTATCTCTAAGGTTTGTTTCCTCTTGATGTAGCCTTAAGCAGAGACTGGCGAATAACTCACTCAATGAAAGGCGTTGTTAGGCTGCCAAAAAATTACAGTCTCCTGAAATAACAACATATATTTTTTCTTCCGACCTTCATGATACTTTCAAGTAATGAGCAGTACACCAGTCAAACTTGGATGCCCAAGTTTTGTTCCCCTAGGTCGAAGCATTCGTTTGCAGGAACAGTTTGAATTTTTAGGTTTCACTGCGTTTTCTCCTATATTGACAGATGCAGTTAGAACTCTAAATCAAACACGGTTTGGGCTAGCTTCTTGAAACTTGACACAATACAATAGTTCTACGTTCTATCTCTAAGGTTTGTTTCCTTTGATGTAGCTTTAAGCAGAGACTGGCGAATAACTCACTCAATGAAAGGCGTTGTTAGGCTGCCAAAAAACTACAGTCTCCTGAAATCACAACATATATTTTTTCTTCCGACCTTCATGATACTTTCAAGTAATGAGCAGTACACCAGTCAAACTTGGATGCCCAAGTTTCGTTCCCCTAGGTCGAAGCATTCGTTTGCAGGAACAGTTTGAATTTTTAGGTTTCACTGCGTTTTCTCCTATATTGACAGATGCAGTTAGAACCCTAAATCAAACACGGTTTGGGCTAGCTTCTTGAAACTTGACACAATACAGTAGTTCTACGTTCTATCTCTAAGGTTTGTTTCCTCTTGATGTAGCCTTAAGCAGAGACTGGCGAATAACTCACTCAATGAAAGGCGTTGTTAGGCTGCCAAAAATCTACAGTCTCCTGAAATCAAAACATATATTTTTTCTTCCGACCTTCATGATACTTTCAAGTAATGAGCAGTACACCAGTCAAACTTGGATGCCCAAGTTTCTTTCTCCTAGGTCGAAGCATTCGTTTGCAGGAACAGTTTGAATTTTTAGGTTTCACTGCGTTTTCTCCTATATTGACAGATGCAGTTAGAACTCTAAATCAAACACGGTTTGTGCTAGGTTCTTGAAACTTGACACAATACAATAGTTCTACGTTCTATCTCTAAGGTTTGTTTCCTCTTGATGTAGCCTTAAGCAGAGACTGGCGAATAACTCACTCAATGAAAGGCGTTGTCAGGCTGCCAAAAAACTACAGTCTCCTGAAATCACAACATATATTTTTTCTTCCGACCTTCATGATACTTTCAAGTAATGAGCAGTACACCAGTCAAACTTGGATGCCCAAGTTTCGTTCTCCTAGGTCGAAGCATTCGTTTGCAGGAACAGTTTGAATTTTTAGGTTTCACTGCGTTTTCTCCTATATTGACAGATGCAGTTAGAACTCTAAATCAAACACGGTTTGTGCTAGCTTCTTGAAACTTGACACAATACAATAGTTCTACGTTCTATCTCTAAGGTTTGTTTCCTCTTGATGTAGCCTTAAGCAGAGACTGGCGAATAACTCACTCAATGAAATGCGTTGTTAGGCTGCCAAAAAACTACAGTCTCCTGAAATCACAACATATATTTTTTCTTCCGACCTTCATGATACTTTCAAGTAATGAGCAGTACACCAGTCAAACTTGGATGCCCAAGTTTCGTTCCCCTAGGTCGAAGCATTCGTTTGCAGGAACAGTTTGAATTTTTAGGTTTCACTGCGTTTTCTCCTATATTGACAGATGCAGTTAGAACTCTAAATCAAACATGGTTTGGGCTAGCTTCTTGAAACTTGACACAATACAATAGTTCTACGTTCTATCTCTAAGGTTTGTTTCCTCTTGATGTAGCTTTAAGCAGAGACTGGCGAATAACTCACTCAATGAAAGGCTTTGTTAGGCTGCCAAAAAACTACAGTCTCCTGAAATCACAACATATATTTTTTCTTCCGACCTTCATGATACTTTCAAGTAATGAGCAGTACACCAGTCAAACTTGGATGCCCAAGTTTCGTTCCCCTAGGTCGAAGCATTCGTTTGCAGGAACAGTTTGAATTTTTAGGTTTCACTGCGTTTTCTCCTAAATTGACAGATGCAGTTAGAACTCTAAATCAAACACGGTTGGTGCTAGCTTCTTGAAACTTGACACAATACAATAGTTCTACGTTCTATCTCTAAGGTTTGTTTCCTCTTGATGTAGCCTTAAGCAGAGACTGGCGAATAACTCACTCAATGAAAGGCGTTGTTAGGCTGCCAAAGAACTACAGTCTCCTGAAATCACAACATATATTTTTTCTTCCGACCTTCATGATACTTTCAAGTAATGAGCAGTACACCAGTCAAACTTGGATGCCCAAGTTTCGTTCTCCTAGGTCGAAGCATTCGTTTGCAGGAACAGTTTGAATTTTTAGGTTTCACTGCGTTTTCTCCTAAATTGACAGATGCAGTTAGAACTCTAAATCAAACACGGTTTGTGCTAGCTTCTTGAAACTTGACACAATACAATAGTTCTACGTTCTATCTCTAAGGTTTGTTTCCTCTTGATGTAGCCTTAAGCAGGGACTGGCGAATAACTCACTCAATGAAAGGCGTTGTTAGGCTGCCAAAAAACTACAGTCTCCTGAAATCACAACATATATTTTTTCTTCCGACCTTCATGATACTTTCAAGTAATGAGCAGTACACCAGTCAAACTTGGATGCCCAAGTTTCGTTCTCTTAGGTCGAAGGATTCGTTTGCAGGAACAGTTTGAATTTTTAGGTTTCACTGTGTTTTCTCCTATATTGACAGATGCAGTTAGAACTCTAAATCAAACACGGTTTGTGCTAGCTTCTTGAAACTTGACACAATACAATAGTTCTACGTTCTATCTCTAAGGTTTGTTTCCTCTTGATGTAGCCTTAAGCAGAGACTGGCGAATAACTCACTCAATGAAAGGCGTTGTCAGGCTGCCAAAAAACTACAGTCTCCTGAAATCACAACATATAATTTTCCTTCCGACCTTCATGATACTTTCAAGAAATGAGCAGTACACCAGTCAAACTTGGATGCCCAAGTTTCGTTCTCCTAGGTCGTAGCATTCGTTTGCAGGAACAGTTTGAATTTTTAGGTTTCACTGCGTTTTCTCCTATATTGACAGATGCAGTTAGAACTCTAAATCAAACACGGTTTGTGCTAGCTTCTTGAAACTTGACACAATACAATAGTTCTACGTTCTATCTCTAAGGTTTGTTTCCTCTTGATGTAGCCTTAAGCAGAGACTGGCGAATAACTCACTCAATGAAATGCGTTGTTAGGCTGCCAAAAAACTACAGTCTCCTGAAATCACAACATATATTTTTTCTTCCGACCTTCATGATACTTTCAAGTAATGAGCAGTACACCAGTCAAACTTGGATGCCCAAGTTTCGTTCTCCTAGGTCGAAGCATTCGTTTGCAGGAACAGTTTGAATTTTTAGGTTTCACTGCGTTTTCTCCTATATTGACAGATGCAGTTAGAACTCTAAATCAAACACGGTTTGTGCTAGGTTCTTGAAACTTGACACAATACAATAGTTCTACGTTCTATCTCTAAGGTTTGTTTCCTCTTGATGTAGCCTTAAGCAGAGACTGGCGAATAACTCACTCAATGAAAGGCGTTGTCAGGCTGCCAAAAAACTACAGTCTCCTGAAATCACAACATATATTTTTTCTTCCGACCTTCATGATACTTTCAAGTAATGAGCAGTACACCAGTCAAACTTGGATGCCCAAGTTTCGTTCTCCTAGGTCGAAGCATTCGTTTGCAGGAACAGTTTGAATTTTTAGGTTTCACTGCGTTTTCTCCTATATTGACAGATGCAGTTAGAACTCTAAATCAAACACGGTTTGTGCTAGCTTCTTGAAACTTGACACAATACAATAGTTCTACGTTCTATCTCTAAGGTTTGTTTCCTCTTGATGTAGCCTTAAGCAGAGACTGGCGAATAACTCACTCAATGAAAGGCGTTGTCAGGCTGCCAAAAAACTACAGTCTCCTGAAATCACAACATATAATTTTCCTTCCGACCTTCATGATACTTTCAAGAAATGAGCAGTACACCAGTCAAACTTGGATGCCCAAGTTTCGTTCTCCTAGGTCGTAGCATTCGTTTGCAGGAACAGTTTGAATTTTTAGGTTTCACTGCGTTTTCTCCTATATTGACAGATGCAGTTAGAACTCTAAATCAAACACGGTTTGGGCTAGCTTCTTGAAACTTGACACAATACAATAGTTCTACGTTCTATCTCTAAGGTTTGTTTCCTCTTGATGTAGCCTTAAGCAGAGACTGGCGAATAACTCACTCAATGAAAGGCGTTGTTAGGCTGCCAAAAAACTACAGTCTCCTGAAATCACAACATATATTTTTTCTTCCGACCTTCATGATACTTTCAAGTAATGAGCAGTACACCAGTCAAACTTGGATACCCAAGTTTCGTTCTCCTAGGTCGAAGCATTCGTTTGCAGGAACAGTTTGAATTTTTAGGTTTCACTGCATTTTCTCCTATATTGACAGATGCGGTTAGAACTCTAAATCAAACACGGTTTGTGCTAGCTTCTTGAAACTTGACACAATTCAATAGTTCTATATTCTATCTCTAAGGTTTGTTTCCTCTTGATGTAGCCTTAAGCAGAGACTGGCGAATAACTCACTCAATGAAAGGCGTTGTTAGGCTGCCAAAAAATTACAGTCTCCTGAAATCACAACATATAATTTTCCTTCCGACCTTCATGATACTTTCAAGTAATGAGCAGTACACCAGTCAAACTTGGATGCCCAAGTTTCGTTCTCCTAGGTCGTAGCATTCCTTTGCAGGAACAGTTTGAATTTTTAGGTTTCACTGCGTTTTCTCCTATATTGACAGATGCAGTTAGAACTCTAAATCAAACACGGTTTGGGCTAGCTTCTTGAAACTTGACACAATACAATAGTTCTAGGTTCTATCTCTAAGGTTTGTTTCCTCTTGATGTAGCCTTAAGCAGAGACTGGCGAATAACTCACTCAATGAAAGGCGTTGTTAGGCTGCCAAAAAACTACAGTCTCCTGAAATCACAACATATATTTTTTCTTCCGACCTTCATGATACTTTCAAGTAATGAGCAGTACACCAGTCAAACTTGGATGCCCAAGTTTCGTTCCCCTAGGTCGAAGCATTCGTTTGCAGGAGCAGTTTGAATTTTTAGGTTTCACTGCGTTTTCTCCTATATTGACAGATGCAGTTAGAACTCTAAATCAAACACGGTTTGGGCTAGCTTCTTGAAACTTGACACAATACAATAGTTCTACGTTCTATCTCTAAGGTTTGTTTCCTCTTGATGTAGCTTTAAGCAGAGACTGGCGAATAACTCACTCAATGAAAGGCGTTGTTAGGCTGCCAAAAAACTACAGTCTCCTGAAATCACAACATATATTTTTTCTCCCGACCTTCATGATACTTTCAAGAAATGAGCAGTACACCAGTCAAACTTGGATGCCCAAGTTTCGTTCCCCTAGGTCGAAGCATTCGTTTGCAGGAACAGTTTGAATTTTTAGGTTTCACTGCGTTTTCTCCTATATTGACAGATGCAGTTAGAACCCTAAATCAAACACGGTTTGGGCTAGCTTCTTGAAACTTGACACAATACAGTAGTTCTACGTTCTATCTCTAAGGTTTGTTTCCTCTTGATGTAGCCTTAAGCAGAGACTGGCGAATAACTCACTCAATGAAAGGCGTTGTTAGGCTGCCAAAAATCTACAGTCTCCTGAAATCAAAACATATATTTTTTCTTCCGACCTTCATGATACTTTCAAGTAATGAGCAGTACACCAGTCAAACTTGGATGCCCAAGTTTCTTTCTCCTAGGTCGAAGCATTCGTTTGCAGGAACAGTTTGAATTTTTAGGTTTCACTGCGTTTTCTCCTATATTGACAGATGCAGTTAGAACTCTAAATCAAACACGGTTTGTGCTAGGTTCTTGAAACTTGACACAATACAATAGTTCTACGTTCTATCTCTAAGGTTTGTTTCCTCTTGATGTAGCCTTAAGCAGAGACTGGCGAATAACTCACTCAATGAAAGGCGTTGTCAGGCTGCCAAAAAACTACAGTCTCCTGAAATCACAACATATATTTTTTCTTCCGACCTTCATGATACTTTCAAGTAATGAGCAGTACACCAGTCAAACTTGGATGCCCAAGTTTCGTTCTCCTAGGTCGAAGCATTCGTTTGCAGGAACAGTTTGAATTTTCAGGTTTCACTGCGTTTTCTCCTATATTGACAGATGCAGTTAGAACTCTAAATCAAACACGGTTTGTGCTAGCTTCTTGAAACTTGACACAATACAATAGTTCTACGTTCTATCTCTAAGGTTTGTTTCCTCTTGATGTAGCCTTAAGCAGAGACTGGCGAATAACTCACTCAATGAAATGCGTTGTTAGGCTGCCAAAAAACTACAGTCTCCTGAAATCACAACATATATTTTTTCTTCCGACCTTCATGATACTTTCAAGTAATGAGCAGTACACCAGTCAAACTTGGATGCCCAAGTTTCGTTCCCCTAGGTCGAAGCATTCGTTTGCAGGAACAGTTTGAATTTTTAGGTTTCACTGCGTTTTCTCCTATATTGACAGATGCAGTTAGAACTCTAAATCAAACATGGTTTGGGCTAGCTTCTTGAAACTTGACACAATACAATAGTTCTACGTTCTATCTCTAAGGTTTGTTTCCTCTTGATGTAGCTTTAAGCAGAGACTGGCGAATAACTCACTCAATGAAAGGCTTTGTTAGGCTGCCAAAAAACTACAGTGTCCTGAAATCACAACATATATTTTTCTTCCGACCTTCATGATACTTTCAAGTAATGAGCAGTACACCAGTCAAACTTGGATGCCCAAGTTTCGTTCCCCTAGGTCGAAGCATTCGTTTGCAGGAACAGTTTGAATTTTTAGGTTTCACTGCGTTTTCTCCTAAATTGACAGATGCAGTTAGAACTCTAAATCAAACACGGTTGGTGCTAGCTTCTTGAAACTTGACACAATACAATAGTTCTACGTTCTATCTCTAAGGTTCGTTTCCTCTTGATGTAGCCTTAAGCAGAGACTGGCGAATAACTCACTCAATGAAAGGCGTTGTTAGGCTGCCAAAGAACTACAGTCTCCTGAAATCACAACATATATTTTTTCTTCCGACCTTCATGATACTTTCAAGTAATGAGCAGTACACCAGTCAAACTTGGATGCCCAAGTTTCGTTCTCCTAGGTCGAAGCATTCGTTTGCAGGAACAGTTTGAATTTTTAGGTTTCACTGCGTTTTCTCCTAAATTGACAGATGCAGTTAGAACTCTAAATCAAACACGGTTTGTGCTAGCTTCTTGAAACTTGACACAATACAATAGTTCTACGTTCTATCTCTAAGGTTTGTTTCCTCTTGATGTAGCCTTAAGCAGGGACTGGCGAATAACTCACTCAATGAAAGGCGTTGTTAGGCTGCCAAAAACTACAGTCTC